>NC_092205.1:65064101-65116156 GCF_043381705.1 Parasteatoda tepidariorum | reverse complement strand
TCGTTACTAAAGCCTCCGACGGAAATCCGGGAAACTTGGCATACAGATAGTTAAAGCTCAAGGAAAGTCTCTCTCGATATTAGAACATTTTACGATGAACTGTTTAAGCTGGATGAGTGAAAAAAGAAAAGGAATTTTCCGATTGGTTAGGTGTTAGTCATTGTTTAAAGTTTAATGATTCAAATTTTCACATCTTTTAAAGATAACATCATTCATAATTATTAGCTTATAGCTCTAGTTGATCAAAAAATAGTTTAATGTACGTATTTAAATATTTAAGTATTTTATATTCGCGATCGCAACGAACTATAGGGGGCGTTGTTGTATGAGACGAATACCTGCGATTTCTATACGAGCAATCATTCAGATACTCTACAGACGTCTTTAATGTAGCGCGTAGCATTGTAACGTTCCTACTTTATTGTGGCTTACTAAATTTAAAAAAGAAAAATGTTTGATATTCTTTCTTATGCAAACGAAAACAAAATGGTATCTCTTTTTTTAGAGAAGGAACATCAAAAACTCATCTGAATAATATTTGTAAATAAACAGAAAAAAATATGTATATTCTTATAGGAGTTAAAACTTAATGCCTGAGAAATAGTTTTACTAAATTTAATGATATAGCATGAAAGGCCCATTTAAACTTTACAATCCATAGTTGTAAGAATCATTTATATTAAAAAAATAAATGAACAAAAAGTAGGACATGAAGCCTCATAATTTTATATAATTTAATTTTGTAAACAGAGTTTTTAGAAAACAATTCTTATCAAAAACTTTTAAGTTTAAAAAAAGATTATTTATTTAGAAACTAAAAAACGTAAAATAAGGAATGCTTTCGAAACAAAAACAAAAAAAAAAATTCCTTTTGACGCCATTTTTAGTGCTACGAAAAGTGTCTTTGGGATTTTTGGGATTTGCTGATTTTATTTTTTCCGGAGCGAAATATTTTACCGAAAAAACGAAATTTTACCAATTCCCATCACATGAAACTTTATCTTAGTAAACGTACATTTTGGAAATGTTATTTCATTTCGAAACTTATTTATTAGAGTTCATATGGCGACAGCACCAGGTAGGTGAAAGAGAATAGAGTTTGTTTTAAATCTATGCTAAACTCTATATCAGTCCATTTTCCACAGAAATCCAATCGACTACTTTGATTATAAATAAAACGTTGTCGCAAAAATTTTAAGCGTAGATTAGTGGCACTTAAAAACCGCCAAATCTGTAGCTGCGGTGTTATTAATACGTAATTACCGAAGTTTTATTCCGTACTTTTCTGAGTACTATTACTTCAAACATTAGAGTACGCAAGAAGTATACATTAACACATAATGTTAAACCAATTAATTTTTCCAAAAAAGTATTATGACAGCAATTATTATTAAAAAATTATTAACTAAAAAACGTAAAATGAAGAATTTTTAGAATAAAAAATGATTTCAAAAGTTCTTCATATTGAAATAAAAACCTTATTGTTTCGTTTTTTTTATTCTTATAGTTCTTAATACGTAAAAAACCATTCTGTAGAGAACTATCATCAAATAAGAAAAAAAAAATTATTTATCAGCAAATTTTTTTTGATAAAAATCATAATACTCACCTGTTTTATAAATCCGCAGAATTCCAAATAAAATGTTCTTCGTTTGAAAATTTTATTTTCAAATAATGCATACATAGATTATCCCTTCATTACTTTTAGATAACATACCAAACAGCAAGATTTTATAATTGTAAGATCTCGATATGAATTTGAATATGTAGCTTAAAAACAGAGTAACTGAATTCTAGTTGAAATTATTCTTTCAAAACTGAAGAATACTTACCAAGAAAACGATAAAAATTTATTAATAATCAACATAAATGAAACTATTTCAAGTAGCTCGGATGATTCTTTATTGTTGTTTTTCGAATTATGTAGATACAGAAATATATACTATTCTATAAGGAAGAAGAATATTCTATAACTATTATACAGTTCTGTGTACGTTCTGAATTCACATTTATTCATTGGAATGACAAAAGCAATGTTGACTTCACTTTAATTTGTAATGAATTGAAGACAGAAAAAATTATGTGACCGTAATATACACATCTGTAACAGCAAGTGATGATGCAATCGGGAAGTTCTGTTGCTGGTAATAAAAAGATAAAAATTATTGAGAAATTGCTCTTCAAATTCTTGGCGTGTTCAGCTTCATTGTTTTGTATACTTTGGTTAGTTTTTTCAAGTTCTTCTACCTCTTCCTTAGGGAAATTTTGCTTCTTATTTGCTGATAAGAAAATGGCGTCAGTTATTGCCAAAGGTTATGATGGGATTAATACCCGATATTTTCAGGCTCCCGTTAAAAGCGTACTCGAGCTTTGCGATCGCGGATTCGCTATATCGGATAAACTCATTGAACATTACTTGGTAGCACGCGTGGTCTACGTCACCAAATATTTATTCTTTGTCTGATACCTCGCGCTTTTTTTATTTATATTAATTCTTTTAAACGTGTTTCTAAAAAAATACTTATTTAAAACTTATTGTAATGAAATAGAAAAAATATTTATATATTCAAAAGCAAAGTTAATGGGAAAGTAATACTAATTCGTTTTGGAGAAACATGAAAAATCAACGCTAAAGATTATTAAATAATTAAGATAATACAATAAAAACAGGACACTACGATGAAAACATGACAATACAATAAAAAAATGACAATACAATAAAAAGGATACTGCTTTCTATCCCCACTGGAACAAGAAAACGGTGAAGGTCGCGGTTGAGATGGGATGACTCGGTTTAGTCTGATTTTCTTGCAATTAATGAAAATAATAGGAGATCAAAGATAAATCGGAAGTCTGTATGGAGAAATCTTCAGAGGAAGGCATTGGCCCACATTGGGCTGTCTGATCAACTATGATGAAGATGATGAATATATGCAGATTGAAATTTAAAACAAATAATCTCTGTACTAGAAAGGAAAAGTAATGGAGTAAAGGTATTTATTTGTATAAAAGAAGCCATCATACTATCATTGACGACAATGATGCTTAATTAATGTTGGTAATATTTATTAATTGAAATAAAAAATAAAAAATTCTTGAACTGAAAAGCAAAGATTAGGAGAAAAGATACTTATTCGCGTTTTGGGTAACCGTAAAAAATCTGCACATTATTCTTGACACTGATGTTCAATTAATATTGATAACGTTAATTAATTGAAAATGAGTTATGTGCTAAAAAGCCAAGCTTACGAAGAAACGATTAAGAGGAAATTCATTTAAGAAAATTGTAAAAAGTCGATATTCACAATCGACGTTTATTTCATGAGTACCATTGATGGTAAAATGTACAACTGGTATTATGGCAATTGGCGAATTGGATTTGATAAGAATTAAACAACGGGTTTTCCATAGTTCCAAAATTAAAATTTTAATGAACTAGAATTTAAAGAAATTTTTTCCACTCTACTTAAAAATATTTTAACAGTAAATTAAAGGTCAGATAGCGAAATGGTCATGTTCCAAAATTCTTATGAAGTTCTATTCTATTATTTTTTTTTAAAATTCAGCTTTTATTTCCTGCCACTGGCAAATATGTATAAACACAAATGTTGAAGGGTTATGTAATAAGTACCAAATATACTAATATATGTATTAAATATTATATTGATATATTTGATGATTATCAAAACTGCCCCAATACTAAGCAGTTTTGATGCCGATACTTTAGAATTAAGTGTCTTACGGCCTCTCGAAAGGGATATATGATAGATACCTGAGAAAGTATTTAATAATTTTAAATTTTAACTATCATGAATAGGCCGCAAGAAATAGCGTCAGGCCAAGTTATGCTAAACAAAAATTTTTTTTATTCCAATGGTATAAATTACAAGCAACGAGCTTTGCCTACTTTAATAAGTAAAACCACCGAAGATTACATCATATAATATAAAATAAAAAAAATGACATCATGTTAGCTGTATTAATTGAAAAACTTAGTGGAAAAGCCTGGTAAGTGACATTTTCAGAACGAAAAAAGAAGTTTTATCCGAATCTTTTATTGCAAAATTATTAGATGGTGGGACTAATAATTCGTTGCTTTATTTCGTTTACCAATACCTAATTTAAAATAAAAATCGTAACATATTATCAACATTCAAGCATATTAAAAACTAATATGGAAGAATTATATTAAGATAAATGTGAAACAAAAACGGTTCTGTTACATTAAAGGTACACATATTGTGGCAAATACTTTATGTTATTTTCTTTAATTCATTAATTCCCCTAAAAAGGACATTCACCAGGCTCTTCTTTGAAGATCTTTAATTGTGTTGGTATATGCCTTTCAGTTTTTAGCACGATTGCGTTGTTTCTCAGTACTGATTTATTGATTCTCTTCTTTATTTTATTCACCCCGGACAAAGAAAGGGTATTCACCTAGCAGTATATAAGATAAGAAGTGAGAAAATAATTGATATAGTAATGCTTGTCCCATGAGATTTTTCTAAGTATGAATTTTTAATTGTCAGATTTAATTATTTATTTTTTTCTTCTCAAGTACGCTGAATTATTCTGAATCATTTGTTAAATAATACTTAAGGTTTTTTAAGTGAATATAAAGCATTTCCAGACTATGTTTATAATGCAAAGTAAACTCAAAAGCGAGAAAAAGATCGATCAAAAATAGTGCGGTTTAACATTTACTAGACACTCTGGCTTTTTGCCAGTTTGCAAAGGAACATCCGCAATTTAAAATATTCCCAGCGTTGGAATGCAAATGTTACTCCAGCGCATAAGATCACGTAATGTTTTCTAATCTAAATTTTATCGGAATATTTTTTTCCAGAATTTTCATTTATTTCTGTGAGAGTTGCATAGGAATCTTTTTCCAAAGAAAACTATTTGCCCGAGATGGGGGTCCTTCGCAGGAAACATAATGCTTTATTTCGTTCATAAATTATTTATGTTCATTTCAGTTGCTGTTGCTGTTTTGCGTGTTTTATACGAAATTCCCAGATTGAAGTCAGTGACTGATAGAGAGAAGCAATAAATAATCTAGTCTTATTCCTCCGTCTTTGTCGGAGAAAACATCTCATTGCTTTACAAAAGATAAGAAAAAAATATGTTTTTTTTTTCAGAAATAAACAACATCATGAATTCAAATGTTTAAAAATTTACTCGCAGCAAACATTTGAAAAATCAAAAGCAATCATTTTTTATTGTGCAGATTGTGAGAAAGATAGGAAATATTATGAATATGAGATACAATTTGAATTCTTCTCATTGCTATGAAAGTTGATCGTTAGAATATTTTCAACTGACGGAAGAATAGTGTATTAATTTTATTCATAAAGAATAAGAAAAATAGTATAAAAAGTAAAATATTCTTTATAATTAAAATTATTAATACAAAGAATAGCAAAAGCATAAATGCGAGTTTACACGTTGAAATGTTGTATAAAAGATAAGAAAAAAAATATTTTATTGGGATGAACATTATTCTGCTAAAAAACTTAAAAATCAAAAGTAATCTTTTTTTTACTGTTCATATTATAAGAAATACCAAAAAATGCATGAATGTGAGATAGAGTCAGAACTTTTAAATTAATCATTAAAATAATTAAATGATTAAGAGACTGTAATAATACTAATTTAAAAAAATTACAATAAGATAAAATAAATTGATTGACTTTAATTTAAAAAAATGTGCATTACGTATCCCGCATTATTTTTTTATGTCCATGATTTCGTAATTTATTATTATTGAGATATTATCATTAATGATAGATAAAGCATAATTTTTTCTTTCATATGATACAAATCTATCATTATTTTTTTTCGATCATTTGATCAATCATTAATAATGTGAAATTATTATTAGTAATGGACAATCCATATTTTTAGTTCCACAGTACTTTTTATTGTAACTTTTTTTTCTTCCACTTTTCTGCCCATGGATTTGTCAGTTTATGCGTAGAGAGTCTGATTCTGCTTTGTAAGAAGTGTTTTTCGTTTTTTATCCTTGGAGCCAATTTCGTTTGACTAGCACAAATTTTTCTTGAGTAAGGTTTTAAATGCGAAATCTAACTTTCATTACTCAATTTCCTATACCGACTTATTACTCGATTTCTTTCCTTCTTGACAAAATCAGCAATGATTTTTCGAAAATTATTTGAAATCTAAACATATTTTCTGTAAAATATTGCCTTCATGATAATATCAAATTCAGAATTTGAAAGCAATAGATTGTGTCAAATTGGGAAAGATAAATCCGTGAGCCAATCTGCTAGATCAAAAGGTATCAAAAGCTCAAATGTTATTAGAAAGCTTTCTTTTAAAGTATAACACGTTATGCGATGTCATAATAGGCGTTACATATTTCCTAGGCTTTAAAAAAATATTAATTTCATGAAATTTATTTTTTTAATCATTTCTTATCGAATTTCAAATAAATTAAGAAAATTATTGAATATTTATCTATACAAATGTAAAATTAATCGCAATTAAATCTAAACAAAAATGCTATTTAAAAATCTCTATTCTTTATTTCTTATCACAAAAATTTTTCAGTTACAAGGTTATATTAATTCTCATAGTTTTTTTGGCGATTAGCTTTCGCCAAATAATTTTTCAAATTTAATATTGATTACGGGAGGTTGTCTTTATTTTTGACTATGTTATCTTTCTATAAATCGTCAACTGTGGATCTCATACCATGCCCTTATCCATGACAGCTATCTGTCTGTTAGGAATAATGCCTTCACTCTTTATTTTTCTTATGATTAGGTTGATCGTGGGGAATGTTTCTCCCATGGTCTTTCCTTACTAATATTATTATTTCAAAATTTAATATTTCACTTAAAATGAAGTTTGTACACAATAGTCTTAAATTTTGTATCTTGATCTCTACAACTGTTACTGAATAAATATTTTATTATGATCATGATCCCGCTTTCGTCATTATCTTCAATTATGCCATACAACCACATCAAATTTCATCAATATACAAGTTTTGTTTGGTGTTCTTATTTCTTCTTGAAATGTTTTGTAAAATCATTACATTGAATTCGATATTATTTTGAGTTTGGGTAATTCCGCAATGCACCACACTTTAAAATATGATATAAAATAAGAAAAATATTTTTTTTTCTTTTCAAGGCATCTTATTTTTTTGTGATGGTTTGTCATATTCTTTTAAAATAGTTTTAGTTGAGAATGTTTTTTTAAACTACTTAATTAAATTATAACTTTCAAACTGAATTGTTATGTATTTCTGTTACATGTAATCTTCTGTTACATGTATTTTTTAATTCGTCTTTGCTGCTTTTATATATTTTTTCATATAAACACTTATTTTTATCGAAATATAACTTGAATGTATTTTAAACTTGCAAAGTATTTTAAATTATATTTCTTTTTTTACTATATATGTTAAAGTTTATAATAACAATGCACTTCAGGCTCTTCTTCAATTTTTGCAATAAATATCATAACGGTATTGTTCAAAATTACAATGTTTTATTAAGATTATATTTGATTTTAGAAAAAAAAATATTTGTTTAGCTTTTAGTTTTTGTACAATTTCCCTGAATGATATTGAAGCTATAAATAATTTTATTAAATAAAAAATATCAATCATAAAATTTATTTGGATTTAGAAATTAACTTATTTCAAGTTATATTAATTTACTCTTAAATAATGGTAAAAGAGAAAAACATTATAAGACATACATTTAAAATGGATTAGCTCATTCAGTATTTAGGTTTCAAGTGAAGATTAAAGGTTATTTATAATTTAAATTTATTCATCATTTTAAACTCACTTTATGTCAACTGACTAGAGCACTACTGGATAACATTGGCTTAAGAATTTTAGTCTTAACTAAATTCTTTTTTTTTCTTAACTAAACATTAGCGAATCTAATTATTTCAAAAATAAAAGAGCGAAAAATCGAAAAAGATTCAAATAGACGAAAAAGAACAAACTCTGTGAAACATACATATACTAACATATTCATTAAAACGTTTTCATAAAATTTCGGGAGAATTACAAAAGTTACAAGGTTTCTCAAAATAAAACCATTATACCTTATAATTCCAATACGCATTCGCTAACCTGAAAACTTTTAGTGAAAAACTAGGCATGAATAGAGAAAATAAGTACATGACTAGAACCCGATTTCACTATGCAATAACGTTCTGGATTAAAACCTGAAACGGGAAAAAAAAGAAATAGTATTCTACTGGAAGAAAAAACTTGACTAAATAGTCAACAAATCCATCTGGTGAAAAATAAGCTTCGAAAGGTCGCAGATAGAAGATTAGTTTAAGGGTTATGTAAACCAAAAAACCACACTCAAAAGAATAACGAACCTACCAAATCAAATTTAATTATCTCATATTGTATAAAAATAAACAACGAGATAATAAAATACAATAAATTTTATTTGAAACGGCTTGTAGTATTTCAGTAGCTGCTTAAAGGACAGTGAATCCCCAAGGAAGAAGAGGGAGAGTATCATAATTTTCACCAGGGTCATTGGCAGGCCGACTTATCATCTATTTTTGGAGCAAAAAGCTAACATAAGCACAATACTAACATAACGTTAACTTGCGAACTTGTTTGCTCCATTATTGCTTGATAGGTCAGCTCTGATAGTATAGGAGCCTTAGTTGTTTGCTTCTTCTATGCTGAGATGTACCCTGTTTGTGAGAAGATGAATGCGGATAGCAAAAGCAGAACAAAGAGAAACTCGTTCTAAATCACTATTTTTGTATTTAGGCAGTGTCGACATATTTTTTTTACCACGCACTGGAATGTTCAGAGGCACCATCAGGGTAAGGGAATCGTCAACAGGGGGAACGTGTTCACTTTACTGCACGCACTATCATTAAAACTATTTCTAAATATTTATAAAATTACCTTATCCGATAAATTAATAATTTATCCTACATAAATGCAAATTAGGATAGCGAAGATATAAAGAAAATATAAGGAAAGCTAAATATATAAGACATGAAATTCTACTTTCGGAGCATGCGTAGAAGGAAAATAATACCTTGAAAAGCAAGATCAGTTACTTCAAGCACGGCACAATGGAATATATGTCGATTCGGATATTTGAGCTCAGTAAAATTAACGATTACAGTTTAAAAAAGTTAGGCGCAAGGCATCACCAGAAAGGTAATTTAAGAAACTGTTGTAAGTGGAAGGTATTGTGATAACATCACACGCTTATTTTTAGATCTAAATTGAATGTGACGATTTAACTGCAATAAAAAAAATGGTGCGATGTGCAAAGTTTTCATTGAAAAAAAGCTTTATTTTCACACAGCAAATGTTAAGTTCAACAAAAACAAATTTGTTTCATTTTACGAAGTATATGATGTACCCTGTTTTCTACTGGATAGCATTAGGAATCTTTTTAAATTTTCATTTGGAACTGGAACTGCACGGAAGTGAGCAATAAAAGGAAATCTTAAAGGAATGGATCACACACGAAAATAAACACGCGAATCCTTTTAAACACATTTTCCTCGCTCTTTTAAAGCGCCTAATTCTATTTTTCTTTCCTGGGAAGTAAGCTTTATTAGCTTTCTTTCTTCAAGTCGCGAAGTTTGCAAATTTCACTTTCCAATTCATTGTGAACCTCGTATTCTGCAGCATACCTAAGCTTAAGATTCTTTCTGAAGTACAAGGTTTTTCAAACTAATCTCAAGAATTCTCTACATTTAAATCTTCTCTTACGTCCACGAACTGTTTGAAACTTCTCACGGTTTTATTCCGGAAGAATCAAATCTGGTTCGTAAAAAGAGAGAATTCAATTGCGAATAAAAGTAGGTTGGAGTGCACTGTGGAGTTTCTGAGACGAAATTCTAGTTCAGAAATTGTCGCAGTGATCCATTTTAATAGCAATCACGAATACAAAAGCTTTTTACACTTAGATGGAATTCGTGATTTTCTTTTAGAGTCGAATATATATTGTCATTATTTCCTTCTTTTCTTCTCTGAATTGAGGAGATATTTCTTTGTCATTAAATAGAAGATGATATTCTCGGTGTGTCCGGAAAAGAAATAAAGTTCAACATCACTTTATGTACAAAGCTTTCATGAAACTTCGAACATTTTAGATAATACTATAAAATTTATACAAATCGATCAAGTAATAAAAACTTTTACAATAAAAATTGCCAATAACTTTTACTGCAGTAATAAATATTCAAAAAACAAACGTCAAAAACCTTCCTATAATTCTGAAATTTTTATTTGAAAAAAGGTTAAACTACAAATAATGAGAAATACTCCATTAAAAATAAATTGATTAAATTACAAGAACTTACAATTCCGTCACTCGGTAAAAGAATGAATATATTAGACAGATCGTGCTAACAATTAGTCTAATCAACACATAATTTAGGGTTTTTAAGATTTAGAACATTGCAATAGTTTGTAGTATTTTATATCGAGAAAAAGGTTTACTTAAGTGAAATCAGAACAACAAATGTCGGTTTAGAACTTTGCAAAAAAGCAATGATTTTAATTGATCATTTATAATTGAACATTTATTAATAATTAAGTGTTATCAGCTACAGTATTCCACTCAACATTTAGCATTGCATTAATATTATTTTTAAAAAATATTTAAAAAAAAAGAGTTTTTTTATAAAAATAATAACCTTATTTACTTATTTATTTTCTTATAATAGGTTTTGATCCAAAAATTCCAGGATATCCCAGATATTACATGGAAGTAAATGAAGATGAAGGTGTATATAATTTGCAGATAAAAAATGTCAGATTCCAAGATGAAGGTGAATTTCAGTGTCAAGTAAGTGATCTTAAATCATTACGTAAATACTACTACTACTAATAATTATAAAATTAGTAGAGCTTAAATGTTAAAATTTGTTTTAGTTATTCGTTTGATTCTATAAGATCTATTATTTATGATCTATAATTTTTAGTAATTATCGAAAAAAAAGATGAACTACTGTGACACTGTTTTAGTGTTAACAGGAGCACTGTTTGACTAAGATTTTAAAAATAAATTAAAAGTTTTCAGTTCATACATTTTTTAAACAATTTCTGTCAAATATATACATTAACAGTTATCGCAGTGTAAGCTTGTATACAAAAATTTTTTACCAAAAAAAAAAAACCCTGAAGTATGTTGTTTAGATAATGAAAAAGGGTACTTTGCAAAAGTCAGTTTTAGTATTATTGGTTTATGCCCTATCGATTCCCTTTAACAATCATTTTCGCTCAAAATACGATAGGTTGACACAAGAAGTGGTAAGTTAAATTGAAAAGCAGAAAAAATTTCATTCTTTTGTTTGTTGACTTCTTTAAACAGGAAAAAAAACGAGTATTCACTAAACATTTTATTACAGATATTTTACAGCAATTTTCATTACTTTTTTATCTTAACCCTCAAGCATTAATTTTGGCATCAGGAAAAACTGATTCATAGCTCAGTCAACTATAAATTTTTTTTTATAAGTAGTCCGTCATTAATGTGTGACAATTTGTATTCACGAATCACTTTCTGCCTCCAACGCAATACCGCCTTTTAAAAAAGAAGTTCTTAACATGTTGCTATTTTAGTTATAAATATTTAAAGGATGGCAAACTCCTTTTAAATTCATATTTCTAATATGGTTGTATAAAAGTTCCAAAAATTTCAGGATGTAGAACAATGGAAGCAAAAAACATTTATTTATAAGCAGCAAAGTTTACAAGGGTAATAATAAAAATTTTTTAAACCTTAAGCACATTTTATGTAGATGTAGGATTCTAAATATGTACTGCAAAATTGTAGATAATTTTTATTCGGAGAAAATTTGTAGATTTTTGATTCTTATTGAACATTACGCAATATTTTAAACTAATAAAGTGTACTGCTGTTCTTAATATCATTTTATCTTATCACCTGTAACATTTTTTTTTCCTTTAAAAGGTCGGACCAGCTTTGAACAACACACCAATTAGATCTGCAGCTAAATTAAGAATTCTTAGTAAGTGAAACAAATTTTAAATGTGCATTCAGTTATTTTTATGCTTGTATAGTTTGGATGATGTGTCTCTTTCAGACGCTGCATAATTTGTTATTCTTTAACTTAATTTTTACTCCTTCGCTTGTTATTTCCCCATCAATTCAAGTTTTTTTATATATATATAGTAAACAGTGCACACACAAAAGAAAAAAAAACGGGCTACCCTGACTTAATCTAATGATCGGATCTTCACATTCTTGGACTCCAAATTAATGGCTCGAGAGAGTGACTCTAAATATGTTAATTAAGAAGTGCAGAAAATATTTTAAGTTACAAAATCAGACACAAAAACGTACTTTCTCTGAATAAACATTCCTTTTTTTGTCATATTCGGATTTCTGCCCCGAGAAATGCAGGGCTTGGCAGCAATTTTTAAGATTTTTTTTTTCAATGGCTGGCACTGAATTTGAATCTTTGCCTATACTATGCCAGAATTGTTGCTCATTTCGCGTTACCCAGTGGGCACCTGTGAACCAAAGTCACGGAGGCGAGCAACATTGCCCACGCCACACTGCCACAAACCCGTTTATAGGGTGGGCCACATTCACACATCATACACACACACAACAGAGGACAGCACAAAGAGAGAGAGAAACATCCATGCCCAGAGCGGGATTCGAACCCGCAGCCTATGGCTTCGCAGTCAGCCACGCTAACCGCTCGGCCACCTGGCCGGCATTGTTAAGATATTGTGTCAATGGTTTGGTAGAGTGAATTTGATTTGGTTTAATGAATTTGGTTCACTTTTTGCGTATTTCGCTATTCATCGAAAACTTTTTAAGTGAATTAAAAAAGTTTTACACACAAGAATAAAATCCGTTTATCCAAAGATAATTCGAAGGAAAAAATAGTTTTAGTAAATATTTATTATTTTTTACTCTTTTATTTAATGTTGGCAGAAAAAAATTTTGAATCGTAAGTTATAAAAATTTTTGCCTCATTTTAAAGATTGTAATTTTAGAAGAAAAAATATAAAATTTGAGCAAATTCTGTGGAATAGTTCCTGAGAAATTGAATTTCAAAAAAGTTAGATACTCAAAATCCGATTTCTCAGGAACTATTCGACCAATTTTGCTTACATTTTGCCATGTAAAATAATATTCTTTAAAATAATGCAAAAATTTGTATACCTTACAATACAAAATTTTTTGATCATTATTAAATGAAATAATAAATATTTTATATATTTATCAACAATGCCCATGCCTACTTTTCACATTAAGACAGACCATCACATATAACACAACAATTTTTAACCGTTTGCAGTCTGCCTGTGAAGGCAATTTAAAATTTTCTTACAGAGTTCATACCCAACCGCAAAAATTTGTTGTGTTTTTTAAAAAAGTTTAAATGATTTATTGATTACAAAAATAAATATTTATTTCAAATATTCTTCTTAAAATTCTTAATAAATATTTCTAATAAATATTTATAACTAGACAATATTCCTGATTATTGCTATTTATTCAATTTTATTACTTTGTACGAATAAACGATTAAAAGCATAATATTAACGAATAACCAAGAAACAGAAAAATACAACTGAATGGCTGAAGAGAATTTACCCATTGCATTTCATAAGTATTTTGTAATGCAATCTGATACACTCACAGAAGTAAATCTCTCACTGCTGTCGATTTAGCAATCCTTGAGCTGCACATTATTAATTTTTAGAATTATTTCGTCAGGAAATTTCACGATTTGTGATAAAACTCGAATTCTTAACTATATGACGAAAATGTTTCCTCATTTCAAATCTGATTATTAGAAAAGTTTGCACCTAGCATAATTTTCCTTTTTTTAGGGGGGGGGAGAATAACGAAATATTTCTTTAATTTAGAACAAAATTATTTTCCTCAAAGAAACGATGACAGTTATTTTGTCACATTGACGAAAATTTTGCTCTAAGCATATACTAGGATATGGTTTTTTCAAAAACGAATAAAGTTTCGCGATAGTTGAGTAGCCATTTCTATCAGTGTATAACTTGTGTATTTTCAAAAAAATAAATAATACTGAACAGTAAAATATAGTAAAAGTAAATGAAATTCGAGTAGCTGATAACTAAAATTTCTTTGATATTTTTCAGAAAAAATTGAAAAGAAATATCGAAAAAAATATAATCTAAAAGAAGTAAATTTAGCCAGCAGAGGGATAAAACAAACTGTCTAAAATATTACACCCCTTAAAAAAGCAAATAACATTTTTAAATAAATAAGTTTTTCAACCACGCCAATGTCTTTCATAAAATACATTTAGAATGGAATGAAACATGATATTGAATTTAAAATAAAGAGAGAAAAAACACATTCACAAAGATGATTTTTGTTTTCTTTAGTACCACCAGATTATATTTCTGTTAATGGTTTGGGACAATCCTCCACGATGGAGGTAAACGAAAATACATCGGTTCGCCTTATCTGCCAAGCAGTGGGAAGTAAACCAGCTGCTCTCTTAAAGTGGTACAAAGACAATAAAGAAGTGCCTAAAGGTAAGTTATTTTTCTTATATTTATGTATAAGGTATAGTTCAAGCTGGCTTTACTATTAAAAATATTTGATCAGGTTTTTTGTTTCTAAAAATTGCGTTATTATTTATGTTTTCACTTTTCTTAATCATTTGAAAAATTGGTTTAATAAATTCCTTATAATTGCTAACAAACATTCCCAATATTGAGAAGAAAAAAAATGCGATTTGTCTGCAAAACCAAATTTGTTTTTTGAGGCAAAACTAATCATCTTAATCGTTCTTAATATCGACAGGATGTTCAGAATGTTTGCAATAATACTGTTTAAAATAAATAATCTTAGTTCATAGTTTTTTTATCTATATTATTGATTTTTTTAGATATATTTGTATATAAGGTATAGTTCAAGTTGGCTTAACTATTATGGATAATTGATCTAAGTTCATTGTTTCTAAAAATTGAGTTATTTTTTGCATTTTCACTTTTTTTTTTATAATTTGAAAAATTCCTCTCATTAAATCTTTGTAAAAATACTAAAAAAAATTTCCTACAAAAAAACCAAAATTTTTCCAAAACTAAATTTGTTTTATGAAGTTTAAATATTACGGGGAATTAATCTTAAGAATGACTAGGAAGACTGTTTAGAATGTATGCAATAATGCTATTGAAAATGAATGTCACGAAGTCATAGCTTTTAAAATTTGTAAAGGTATATTTTTTAGAATTAATAATTTATATTTGGTTGGAAATTGGAACTTTTCAGCTTATTAAGTAAATCCTTTTATCCATTTTCCTTTTATTTATGAAATTCGCATTATCAAGTGTCTTCTAAGACTTCTAAGAAAATTCTACTTTTTCTAAATTAGTTGAAAAAAATGCAATGTAAAAAAACTCTTTTAAATTTTTAACTTATTGTTTTAAATAACTAAAGGGACTTATTGTATGTTAGTAGTTGGTATAATTCCTAATATGAGTTTTATTAGTAAGATTTTATAACTTTTAAAATTGAGTTATTTTTTGAAGAATTGATATTTTAAATATGGTTAGAAGCAGAAATTTAGAGTTTCTTTTAACTTTATTCCGTTTGTTTTGTCTTATTTTAAACCATTAAGAGTAAAAACATTTTTAAAAAAAGTTAAAAAATGCAAATTACTTAAAACATGTATGTAATAATTATTTGCACCATTCTTTTAGGCATAGTGTAAGAATTCCAACTATGAGCTGATTTTTTTTAATCATAGCATAGTTTATTTATTAATCAATAAATAAACCGAATGCACTCGTTATTTTGTGATGCAGATTTTAATATACTCGTCTATTGAGATTTATTTGGCCTATAAATAAATTTCTGCGTTGTCTTATGCAGCATAATAGCACATACATAATAATCAATAAATACACTGACATGATCACATGTAGTCCCTAAATGGCAGTCGTATCGTCAAACGTTCTACGCTTGATTATGTTAAATGCCTTGTGCCCTTAGACACGGTAAATTATTTATACGGAGAAAAATTCTAGGCTATCGTTGTTATTATTAAGGTAACTGAGCTACACAGTATAGAACATGATAACACTATTTTGTGATTACTTTGATCATTGATGCAGTAACTTCATATGCGCATATACTAGTTGGATATTTACTAAATGATCAAGGAAATTTGAATCTTAACTTGCAAAATTTGAATATTTTTCTTTTGTAAATTCATCAATTTTTGTAAACAACAAAACACAATATACATTGGTTTTGAAAACTATATAATTGATCTTAAGTTAACATTGATAAGAAAACTTTTTTTTGTCTAAGATAAAATCTGAAGAAATTTAATGAGTGTTATGCTTGTTCGTCGTTAAAACTATATTTTGCTTTATTTTACCAAGCTGTTCTTGTATAACATTGGGTTTATCTGACTTAAGTCTTACTTTTAAAGCCTATCCCGCTTCAATTAGTAAATAAATTTATTAGCAATCAACAAACCAATTAAATAGAAAAGTTATGGGAGCATAATTCTATACAATTATAATATACAGTGCACTAAAAAAAGAAAAAACTGACCTCCCTGAATTAATCTAATTATCGGATCTTCACGTTCTAGGACTCAATATTAATGGCTAGAGAGAGTGACTTTAAATATGCTAATTAATCAGTGTAGACAATTTTTAAAGTTGCAAAATAGGACACAAAAACGTACTTTCTCTAAATAAAGATTAGTGCACTGTAATTCGTGCACTGTATTTCGATTTAGTGCACTGTAATTCGTCGAAAAATTCTAAAAACATTGAACCAAAATAGTGGTGCTGTTATCTATGACCCATTTGGTCAAGGCTGCCCTGTTGCGAGAAGATTTTAATATTTTTTAAAGTTTTCTTCATGGAACATTTGATGTTAATCATTGTTCTAAAACTTAAAACAAATATAATATGTTAGCTAACTGACTTTATTAAATTTATGCTTAGTTGTATTTACACTTATTACAATAAAAAATTTAGAACAAAAAACAATAGTATATTTTTAAAGCATAGGAAACCACATCTCGCTATGCATGCATTACGCAGCAAATATATATACTGGATTAATCAAAAAGTATTCAGCAGTATTTTTTTATTAATTTAAGTATTTTAGAAAATTTGCGGTTTAAAAAATATTTGCATTAATCGAAAAATAGGTTGAAATTTTAAGTGCAATAAATTGAGGTTTACGTTTTGAGAAATAAGTTACAGTTAAGCAAAAACATGTTTCAAATTTGTTGCAGCAGTATAAATTGCATCTAGATAAAAGATGTTGTAGTATTTTATTTACTTCGCTCCAGATCTCCTTATGGGCTATTTTAAATTTTATTTTACAACCGTCGTTGAGCAATCGACCCAATTTTGAGTTAACAACTATCAATTTTCAACTCCGTAGCCTTGAAATTTTGAACCCAATCCTGAAGAGAAGAGAAATCCTGGATCAAATATTCGGATAAATTACACTACGTATAAGAATTTTTGAGGGAATTAAAACGCATTTGCGTCACATGGATAGAAAAACTTCCCATCGTTAGCCCGACAGCAAGGGGACTCCAACTCGCTATCCTTCTACCACTGAGTATATTTTACGTCAGCGCTGTGATCGAAGTGAGCCGGATGCCAGTCTCCTCATTTGACTGCACGCACTCTATTTCCTATGGTCTGGACTTTGCAGCATAACAGTTTAGCGGGGACTGATACCGCACACTATCGGTCCTTTCACGGTCCTGATCAACTAAGTAACCAACCCAATCTTTGAAAACAGCCTGGGCGGCTAGACCTCGGTGATTTACAGGGAACAGTGTCTTAAGATCAATCTATTGTGAACCTGATTTATGGTGCCAAAAAGCCTAAGAAGGATTAGTCTGCATCTTCTAATCACTCTGTATGCTCTAATTATGATCTAAATTTTCAGCAGATTATAGGTTATAACCAATTGAATATTTTCTACTTTGAGGTATAAAAATTTTAAAACATATTTATAGTAAACTTCAAAATATTCCTTTAAATTAACAAACAAATATTTTACCATGAGCAAAAAATAGTAGTTTTTATGAAATGCTAAGTTTTTGCACTCAATTCTTAGAATCCGTCCATTATGAAGAAAGAAAAGGAAAAACAAGATATACGGCAACAAGCTATTTAACAATACATCCTCTGAAGCAAGATAATGGAGCAAAATTTGCATGCGAAGCCCTTCACAAAGCTCTTGATCACAGAATGAGAACGGATGTTACTTTAAGTGTCTTACGTAAGTGCCTCACTGCTTCTTTTCAAAGTAATTAACATTCAAAAGGAAAAAAATAATTATTTGAATCTAGAGTGTGTCCATCCTTTAGATTTTTTAAAGGTATAATCTTTTCTTAAGATTACAGAGTGTGTAAACTTTCCTCACTTTTCTTAATTATCTTTCGATGCATTAGAGTACAAAATGTACGATTTTTTATTTTTATTTTTGAAAGGTTTTGAAAATAGTTTGCATAATGAAAAATATTTTTTTTAAAAAAATGTACTTTACACATCACATACTTAAAATCTGCAATTTAAATTTTATTAGAGAAAATAATGTGTAAATTTAATTATGTAATGCATTTACAAAATATACTTACCCTCACAAATGTAACAAAAATATTTGCTCTAAAAATATCTAATTATGAGAATTTAAAAAAAAATCTAATTATTTTTAATAGAAATATAATTATATTTTTCAATATTTACATAAATATATTTATTTCCTTAAATATGTACCTTTAAACTTTTCAAAACTTTAATCTAGATTATTAGCAATGAGTCATATGATGGGATTTTAGGACTAACGAAATCTTTTTAGAATATGTGACTCGGTACATTTTTAACATTTTTAGCATTAAATAAACGCCAATGCTATCATTGACAAAAAGTGCGCTTTGTGTATTTTATTACATTAAAGCCTAATAATAATGTGATCCTTCCAGATGTTGATTCTTTGGACAAATTTCCTATACCACGTAGTACTTTCTCATTACATGAAGAACGTGAAATAAACAATTTCTGTTCAAACTATGTATTATGATCTATTAGGTTAAATCTTGCAATTCTTATTAGCAAAATCTATCTAAATTTGGAGGGCCTTCAGAACTGTTAACAATCCAACAGAAAAGTATCATACACCAAATTTCTTTTTGAAAACCATAAAAACTAATAACATTTTGTACCCTAACTATTTGAAACTATTTGTTCATATATGCTAGATAAAAAACATTAAAAATGTTTGGCAGTTTCTTAACTTAACCTATAATTCAGTACATTTACTAAAATACATTTACTAAATTTATATTTAAATAATGTAAAAGAAATTAATTAAATTTTTGTTTTTCTGTTTTTCCTACTTTTAGACTCACCAGCGTTTCCAAGAATAGAAGGGTACACAGAAGGAACCATAGTGAATGCTGGGGAGTCAATAACAGTAGTATGCATTACAGAGGGTGGCAATCCTCCTCCACAAGTAATTTGGTACCGTGCTAATGTTCAGATAGATGCAACGTACTTACACATTTTGGGGGAAGACGTCACTACCAATAACCTTACATTCATCGTAAGTGCTGCAGACAACACAGTATCATATTACTGCCATGCAACAAATGCTGCCACAAAAGAACCTTTAATTACGTCTGTCAAGTTAAGCGTTTATTGTAAGTATGTGGGCATTTAAATTTTTTTATTTGAATAGCACTATACCAAAACTTTTTTTTTTACAAATTGCTTTTTTTATGTACTAGACAGTATAAAAAATAAATAAATTGATAACCTGCCAGAAAAAAAACCGGATTCTTAGAAGCTTGAAAAAAAAAAGAAATTAAAATCTTGAATAATTTAAAATTACAATAACTGAAACAGGCTATGTAGGCTATATTGCATTTTTCCTTCTATATTTTTCTAAGTCATATATTTAATTAAAGGTTAAATACTAAGGCAATAATGTATAATGTTGTTGTTCGACGAACTTATGCTATCGTACTGTGAGCTTCATAATTCCTCGCTCGTTGAAGAACATACCTTTATTTGCGAAAAAACGGTGTAGTACAATGTGTTGATTGAAACCTCATCTCAATGTAACGTTATTCCACGAAGGAGTTTTGATAATACCGAAACAAGTGGAAGTATAACGGTGTAAGTTTACGTGTATAGTAACACAACCCATCCAAGATCCAATAACATGCGTCGCCAAAGTTGTTTGTGGTTTTGCTTTGTGATTGAATACTACTCCTTTATGATTGACGAATTCATGACTTTTAGGGCTGATAGCTTCGTTCAAGCTGTTCAATTGCCGACAGAAAACATTTTAGTAGATAGCTCTATTCCTAAGTTGGTGCTAAAAAATCACCACAGCCATTCAATCCCACCTCACTGAGAACATAATCTTTTCCTTATGAAGTTCTGGCTTTGAAGTCATTGATGGCGAGTCTTCGCCTAAAGGCAAAAACTGTTCGTACACCCCATTGACCAGTTATTATTTGTTAAAAAGAACCATAATTTTTTTAACGTTTCATGAGAATATAAGAAATGCTTTATCGTGCCGTCAAATGAACTTTTTTGAATTCATGAAGAAGCGAAATTTTGCGCTCGCTTATGCATCCGTGTTTTTCTTAATGGACCCAAAACTTTTTTGACTGATCCTTAATGTTTCTGAAATCTCTGACGTTGTGTAACCTGGCTTAGACTGAATCGATTTCTTTTGTCATCAACAATCTGGGTGGGCTTCCTTGATGGAGGAAAATCTTTCAAATCAAAATCACTACCTCGGTATTTCTTCAACCACAACGGTATTTCTTCAATTTACAGTTATTTATAATTTTTAAATAAATTCTTACATTAAAAAATATCACAATTACGTAATCTGCGCAAAGACGTTAATGGCGTTACGGTTGCTTTTATTGGTATTTATTAAGCAAAATATTAATAAAATTCTTTATGATACAAAAGTTCTGAATGCTGCAAAAAGGAGACCGCCTTAAAATTTGCAGCTGTTTTTTCAGTGTTTTTTTAGCTGTGTGTTGTACTTCCTATTGATTATCTCATTTTAAATATGATTTTTTCACTTCATTTATCCGTGTAGAAAAAATTGCGAGAAAAAATTTTCCTTTCCAATAGATCTTTCAAACAAAATGTGGATCCGTGGTCCTTTTGAAGCACCACGTGGAAGCGCAATAACTTTAAGTTGCATAACTGATGTTAGCAATCCAAAATCTGACTTAACGTGGACGATTGATGGAAAAGAAGTTAATGCCGGTGTTGAAAGCGTCACACGGACTGATGACGGATGGATTACAACTAGCAACTTAACATTCACTCTGTCCAGGCAGGTAAATTCATTAGTTTACGCTTCAGAATAACTTAAATTATGCTTATTAATGAAATGTAAACAAAATTATTTTTAAGTTTGATACTAGTAAATTTAAAAGTGCTCTGTTATTCTCGTTCTTCATATTAGCTTTTAGAATCCTGTTCAAAGTTGAAATAAATATTGCACGCCCTTTAGGTAAGTAGTTAATGAAAAAATTATTGAGAAAATGTATCAAATCATTATCCAGGTCAATCACATTAACACTGATATCAAATTTACTTGAGTAACCACCGATAAAAAAAAAAGTGGAGAAGTAAAAAAAGAGGTTAATTATAAAGTTGCTTTTAAAAAGCGGCCATTAAAGAACTACTTTTTTTCAATGATCTCGCCTTACTTTTGAAAAAAAATTATAATAGTAGAAAAGAGAAAGTTTTTCATTGAGGAAAACAACGGAAGACAAAATCTGCATCATGTCATTTATACAAAATTTAGTAACCGAAAATAAATCAATAGAATGAAATTGAAGTCTGTACAGAAAGCAATAAACACTACATTAAAACTCAAATAATACTT
This sequence comes from Parasteatoda tepidariorum, assembly GCF_043381705.1. Classification (NCBI taxonomy): domain Eukaryota; kingdom Metazoa; phylum Arthropoda; class Arachnida; order Araneae; family Theridiidae; genus Parasteatoda; species Parasteatoda tepidariorum. Next base: position 65,094,230 of record NC_092205.1, on the reverse strand, counting down.
GATTTGGACACATTTACCAGTATTGATATTTGTTCTAAATGATAAGATGAAAAAAAAAAGACCTGTATGGAGAACAGACAATTTCTAACTGCTTATCAGAAAATGCCATTTTTTCTTAACTGGAATTATTTTTTCTTTTTTATCAATAACATGCACATTTACTTGAAAAGTTTTTTACAAATGAATATTCATTCATTTACTAGTTGTTTTTACTAGTTTACTATTGACTAGACTAACTTCATAAATCACTTATACACTGACGAGCCAAAAAAACTGGTATACCTGCCTAATATCGTGCAGGGCCCCCGCGAGCACGCAGAAGTGCCGCAACACGACGTGGCATGGATTCGACCAATGTGTGAAGTAGTGCTGGAGATAATTGACACCATGAATCCCGCAGGGATGTCCATGCACCAGTGGGAGTAAAAGGAGGAGGGGATATCTTCTGAACATCACGTTGCAAGACATCCCAAATATGTTCAATAATGTTCATGTCTGGGGATTTTGGTGGCCAGCGGAAGTGTCTAAATTCAGAAGAGTGCTCTTGGATCCACTCCCAGACATGAACATTATTGAACATATTTGGGATGCCTTGCAACGTGATGTTCAGAAGATATCCCCACCCCCTCTTACTCCCACTGGTTTATGAACAGCCCTGCAGGATTCATGGTGTCAATTATCTCCAGCACTACTTCACACATGGATCGAATCCATGCCACGTCGTGTTGCGGCACTTCTGCGCTCTCGCGGGTGCCCTACACGATATTAGACAGGTATACCAGTTTTTTTGGCTCTTCAGTGTAATTCATAGTCTGTTTTTGAAAGAACAATTATATATTATTAAACGTGAAGAAGCCTATATTTATTTGATTTAAATTAATTATAAATTTATTAAATTTAAATTAAATTAATAAAATGAAAATAATTATTAAATTAATTTATTAAATTCGGCATTTTTTGTTATCTTTTTTTAATTAATTATGTAGAATTGTTCGCTTCTGGCTCATTTAGATCATAGATTTCTTGCGGATAAGCATATTGCTATTAATTAACGTTTATCAGTAGTTCGTTAAAAATAATTTGAAAAAAACAGAATTCGACTTATCTGTTTCGAAATTTTAGAACGATTCGAGGTTAGACCAAATTAAATCAAGAAATTTTATTCAATTCGATCCATTTCTCTAAACTTAATCACGCCATATAATTAGAACAATTGTCACGTATTCTACTGCGCTGATTTAATTTAATAAAAATAGATCAAAAGATTCATACACGGATACAAAAATTCTGGTAAAAATATTGTACCGATTGGTAATGATATTTCTGGTAAGGAAAAACACAATTCTATTTTTAAAAGCCAAAATATATGATATTTAAATCCTTCAATTAGTAATTTTTTCGTTCAAATGGTAAGGATGTACCGGAACTTCTATTTTTCAAAATTATAGTTCTTATTGCTACACAATTAGAATTGTAAGAAGAAATGTAAAACTGAAATGTAAATTTAGCTGATTAAATGGTTTTTATGCGATGATCTAAGTAATCATGATCAAACTAACAAATTTTATATCGTTTATCAATTATTTATCACATATTATAAGACAATCTTTTGCTGTTAATTTTGCTATGAACCATTATAAAATTACTTTGATAAAAATACTTAAAATACTTTTAATACTTACCGTACTATTTAATGTTCCCACAGAGCTCGAAACACAATAAATTCTATGGTTTCTGGTAGATTTGACCATGCTTTTTGTAGAGTGGGAATAACTTTTGTAGAGTAGTAATAACTTTTTGTAGAGTAGGAATACTTTTTGTAGAGTAGGAATTACTACAAAATGATTGATTTTAATTGATCTGAACCAGTAAATCTGAATAGCTAAACCAGGTAATCTGATAAAAATATACTCATATCAGAGTAAGATATACTGCATCATCAAGCCATGAGATTAATAATTTGAGTTATAATATATCCCAAATGCAAGAAAAATCACAGACTCAAACCATAACATTTTAGCATTCATGGAGCGTTTTGTTGTGTTACGTATTTTTTTTTTCTTTTGGAACAAATATTTTAACACAAAGTGTGTTTGCTCTTTCAAAGTAGGGAACATAATTTCCAAAAATCGAAAATAATGTGTAAGTCCGGTAACTAACCTTACTGTACCAGTTTAACAAAAGGAATCCTCCGGCAACAATTACATGTGTAAAAGACAGCGATTGATAGCTAACTGGGAATTCCGCAAATTCCGCTTAGTTTTAGAAGAAATTCTCTGCAAATTCCTTGTTGACTACTTTAATGGGTTTTAGTTTTGCGAACTTAGGGTAATATGCGGAGCTATCACTTACTTCCATCCCATGTACAGAAACGAAAGCAATTTAGGAAGCTTCATTTGTTAGGAAACTAAATGCTTTGTATTTAAAGAACCAACTGTAATTTACGATTTGGCTTTAAGAAAATGCATTTCTCGTGTTTTTGTTTTGTTTCACTTAAACTTTGTTATTGAATTTTAGTTAAAATGTGAGAGTTGCGTAAAACGCTGTAAATGAGCCTATGCTTTGCTATGTTTATATATTTTTAAATTTTTTGAACCTGATACTAATTAATGTATTTTATTATTACAAAACTCATTTTGTAGAAAATTATAAATTACTTTTGTTGTTGCATTGTTTAAAAAAAACGTAAAATCCCATGTCAATATAATAAAATTCTGAATAAAATTCAAAGCGGATTCAAATAAAATCCTGTGCTCATTTCTGAAACAAAATAATCATTATTTTTAAAGACCCCACAGAGAAAACAAATCTGGATAATAAAACACAGTGCTGAATGGTAATGACATTTCTTGTAAAAAAAATATAATTCTAGTTTTGTAAAACCAAAATGTACGATATTTAAACCATTTATTTGGTAATTTTACCTTTCATATGATAATGGTTTGCCAGAAATTCCGGTTCTGAAAATTATAGTTCGCATTACATTTAGTAAACATTTGACAGATTACCATTATTTAAACATTTAGTAAAAAATACAAAACTGAAAATTAAATTTAGTTCAGTAAAGTTTCGATTCATATGGTAACAGTTTAACGGAAAATTCCGGTTTTCAAAACTATAGTTCTTATTGCCACACATTTAATAAAAAAATGCAAAACTGAAAGGAAAATTTAAATTGATCAATGGTTTTCCCCATGCTCTAAGGTATCATGATAAACTTACCAAATTTTACCACATATTATAAAACTATATGCAATGGCTTATTTTATTAAAATCAGTACCAAAGCACTTCGGTAAAATTTATCAAGCATTTTTGTGCTTCCATAGGTTCAGAAACATGGTGAAGTTTTACCATAATCCGCTAGATCTGGTGATTTTTTTTCTCAGTGCACGAGTTAAAAACATCTTTTGCATCTGTTTAGAAAATAGACCAGTAAAAAATATTTTCACACTTAGTTTATTACAATTACTAAAAATAGATAATTAAAAAACAATAATTATATTTAAAAAACAAATAAAAATAGCAGTTTTTTTTCCAAAGTTGATAACCTTTGACCCATCATTTGGAGTGCCTTATATTAAATGTCACAGAATTTTTCTCAGTATATTATGGAATTCTTTATATTTCTTACAACCAAAAAAATGTTCTTTCCGTTAGAGAGAGTATTTTCTCCTGTCTCCTTTCCCCTGCATCATCTTCCTCTATTTCTCAAATCGATTTTATTCATAGAACATTTTCTTTCATGCTAGGAACCGGATACAAAAATATTTTCTTGCTTTGCAAAGAATCCACACGTGTTTGGGACAGCATCTGCAACGCATAAACTGCTCGTTGTGTGTGAGTACTTTATAAATAAATTTACATGAATTAATTACATGAGTTTACAATTTTTAATGAATAAATCTCTAAACATGAATATATAAGTTTATATTAGCTAATATAATATGGAATATTGCTTCTGTGTATATAATTTTTCAATCATTCTAAATCAAATTATTCTACAAACACTAACTTAGAAAAGTGTCCAAATGTAATCAAAACATTTTAATTTGAAGTAATTTTTGCTTTGTAAGTTCATTTTCTTTAAAATTTGGATGTTGTTTGTAAGAACAATTTTACTACTTCATATTTTTATTGTGTAATCTTGGGTTTTGGGGGTCAGAACTTGCCACTCCAATCAAGAGATTTAACACACCGACATTTTTTCTTCTAAATTTCTTGAAAACTATTTTTTAGACCAACTAACACTCAGTCACGAATGGTTTGAAGAAAGAAACTAAAGGCAGTGTCGGCAAAATTCAGCCATATCAATGCTTAATCATACATGCTCTTCAAATCCTTAAATTATCCTGTTTTTGTCCCGTCAACATGTCCGTTACATGTCCCGTCCAAAAATCAAATAAATGGTAAAAGTAACTTTTCTCTTTTTCAAATAAAATTATATCTTAAAAAAATGTCAAATCATCTCAGCTAACAAAATTATTAAGTATTGCGATTCATTGAACATCGAAATAAATTTTCTTTACAATGGTAAAGAAGTAAAATTTATCCTTAAGTTTCATTTAAAAATTAAAAAAAAGATTAAATAGAAAGTGCTTATTTTTTCTACTTTTTATTGACAAAAATTTATATTTCTTAAATATCAACTTTGATTTTAGTATAATTATCGAAGAAGAAGCACTTAAGGGGTAGGAAATTAATTTTAAGGTGAGGATTTAAATATTATCTACTGAAATGAAAGCATCTAAACTTACTAAAATGTCTTAAAAAAAGTTGAATAATGGTTTTTTTAAAAACGTAAGTTCCAGCATGCAATCAAACTGGTTTTTATGATTTTATCATCCCACATTCTAACTATTGATAAGTAGTTTTTCCGAATTTTATATCTTTATATCTTATAGCATGTTTGTTTCTTCCTCATTAAAGTAGAATAAGTTCATAATATGTAATAAAAATTAAATAATTGATTTGATTTTGTTAAAACTAAATTTAGAATGATTAAGAAATTAGGAATTAAGGAAATTTTTAAAAGCTAGAAAAATACATATATATATACATATTAAGGGCATGCGACGCACTGCATTTTCCTTTTTTTCCTCAGATCCTCCAAAACCTCCAATAATATTAGGCTATGATACAAATACATCCCTTAAAGTAGGGGATATACTGAAATTAAACTGTACATCAGAAGGAGGAAATCCTGCAGCAACAATCAGATGGTTTAAAGGAGATCGAGAAGTAAGTGAAATGTTTTATTGTTGTAAAGTCTTTAAGTGTGATTTTTAGAGAAATTAAAATCTAAAATCTCGCCAATTTATCTCTATCGCATTATAGGTGATGTGAATTAAGTCTTTGTCTACTCAGACATAAGCTAGGACTCGATTCAAATTTCTTAAGACTAGACCTTCTGATTGGACTGCACTTAATATTGTCGCTTCTTGATAGTTCAGAATTCCCTCGAGTGACACTTATAAAGTACCAAAAATTAAATGCACAGTTTAGTGGATAAGGAGCATGGTGCGGAGACGAAATTAATTGATATTTAATCTGGGTGCCCTCCAATAAAAATTGCGTCAATGTAATTATATTATGCACTTTTAATGTCTTCGAATGATCCTTATGGATGAATTGCCAGAGTGTCGCCAGTAAGCCAGTAGTGTATACAACCAAATCAAACCATTGTTTTACCTTTAATTAAAAAAATATCATTAATTTTTGTTAAAGAATCTCTGTTAGAAAGCTTTATTTTGTTAATTTTACATCAGTGGGTAATGCATGAAGCGGGGGATTATTGAATAACTCATAGAAAAATTAGACACTTCTTATTAAACAATAATTTTTTTTCGTGTTTCAGAACATTTGAGAGTCTATCTAAATTAATGAGAACTCGTTTATATCTTCTTTATATATTTTAATATTAAATAATTAACCCTAAAAGGCTAAAACTGTAACCCATTATCTGTATAAATTCTTCATTCGCTTCAAAAATTAATTATCTTTAGATTTTATGATATTAATATATTTTTGAAGAGAATGAAGTTTTTAATCAAATAATATAGTAATATAATATTTTAGTAAGCTTTTGCCATTGAAATGAGCTTAATTTAGCGAAACTTATTACTAACCATTGAATTTTAAGATGGTAAGGCTATTATAATAGCTGTGAAACTAACGTTTTTGATAGAAATTGATTTATTTGCCTTTATCTAATGCTTCAATAAATGAATTTGACAGAATTTATCTAAATGTAAGAAATATATCTTCCAAAAAATTAACTATGAAGCTGTAGACATGATTTTAACATTTTTTTTGTAGATTTAATGTATTTTGCAAAGCACCAAGTAAGTTTCAGTTACCAAGAATATTTAGAGCTTGAATTTTGACAAAATGTGAACTTAATTCATGATTTTTTGCGTCATGTCCCCTAACAATTTATGAGAGTTGAAGTGTTGAAAAATGAAAAAGACATTTATTTATATTTCACTTTATTTATTATCAAGGTAGAAAAGTGTTAGTTGTTTATTTATCAATCACTATTAACAATTAATTATTACCCAGTACTACTATAAATGTAATTGTTAGGAGTCATATAAATTTGGAAATTCATTCCTTTTTTTAATCTTGAATATCTTGAATTCATTCTCTTTTTTACTCTGTGATATACCTGAGAATATTTTGTGAAAAAAAACAAAAGTTCTAAGAATATTTTGAGTAATTATTTTAGCCAATTTAATAGCATTTAATATTACTTAACAAACCTGTAAATCTATAAAATATCAGAATTTAATCTAGCTAGAATTTTCATTCTAAAATTTTGTTAAAATAACCTGCAATAGTGTATCCATACAATCAACCGTTAAATTAACGGTGAAGAACATTTTTTTTCCTGTATGGTCTTGAAACCGATTACAACTAGTATGGTTAAAAAACCGTCAATACAAAACAATAAGGTGTTTTTTAACAATTTACAACTAGCATGGTTTATAATCATAAAAAAGTAATTTGGTAACTGGACAGTAAAAATAGTCTAGTAGATTTATAGTTCTGCCATCTATACGTGTATGAGAATATAGTGCTCAAATAATCCAGGATCACAAATTGGGAAGTTCATAGCACTAGAAATTCTTCGTGTATTGAAGGGGATATTATGGTGTCAACGTTGGGACTCTAGCCCCGTTCTGTCTGTCATGATATTGACAGATTAATCCTCTCTGCTATAATATGTACTCATCTTCAAGAAATTGAGTGGTGAGCCTAGTTGGTGCGAAAAATTTCCGGTTGTTCAACCGTATTAAGTGAAAACAGTTAATAAACGGTTTTTTCTACAGTTAACAGTGTGGATGTCGTTTTATTTATGGTTATTTGGCTTCCTTGTAGGAATATGGTAAAATATCAATTAAATAAATTGCAATTTAGTAATTTGTTTTGAGAATTTTCTAACAGCATATAATGGCAGTCACTAAGTATGATTGAAAAAAAAATTACACTTGACCAGTACTGCGTAAGCGTTTTAATTCTTTCCAGAAACATTATTTTCAATGAACAATATATAGGTTTGCGTTGTTTTATTTTATTTTTTTTTCTTTTAGATCAGCACCCCTGTAATCACTTTCGGGTCGTTTGCGTCAAGTGAGCTTCTCATTAGAGCTCAACTGAGTGACAATGGAGCTTTCTATCGTTGCGAAGCCAACAACTCTGCTTTGAGAGAACCTCTTTCCGCCTTTGTTCGAACTTCAGTTCTTTGTAAGTGAAGATGATTCTTCTTTATACTTCTTCGGTATTAACCTCGAAACTTTTTTAACCCGCATCAATTTCGTTGGATTTTATCTGTAGGTATTCTCAGCTCGTAGAATGTTTTAAAACTGCAATTTCAGACCAAATAAAAAAGTAATAAGAACAAATATAAAGTTTGAAAATATGAAAGAGAAAAATAATTTTATTATTTTTAGAAAGTTACGGTCTCAATTATAAAAAAATAGCATAGAAATGGAATAAAAAAATAGTATTCATGGAGATTATTAACGGGAGCAGTAAGGAAGCCTTTAAGTTCAAAAGCTATTGAAAAATACTACCATATTTAAAAAAGATTGCTCTAAATTATAGGTTACTTTTGTTTTTGTTAAGTATTTATTTCCTTAAAATAATTTTAAAGCTAATATAATTTTGTGAAAAGGAAAATTATTTTCTTTCTTTATTCATAAAACAATATTTATAAAAATGAAATCAATTTGTCGATATAAAGTTCAGATTGAAATGAATGCATTTTGTTTTTGTCTAGTAACCAAACATTATTTGGTATTTTAAAATAAACGATCAAAGGTTGTAGATAAATATACCTAAAGTTAACATAAAGTATGTATTTTTTTAAGTATCATAATTTTTTTTCATAATAATTTTGAATTATAAGTTCAAAAACAAAACTTCAGTCCTTTTTTTTTTTCTTTATACTTTAGTCAAAAGTCAAGTACAGCTGGCCAAGTCAAGCGTGTAGTTTAGCCAAGTAATATGGCAAGTCATAAAGAGTTAGTCTTAAAAGCTAGTCACCTCAAGTCACAAAACGTTACGATATAAGATTTTCGTAATTTCAGCGCCTATTGATCAATATTGTTTCTTTTTTACAATTTCGTCGAATAATAATTACTTTATGATTTATTTTTCAAATGTATTCTCTATGATATAATGCAATTAGTATCTCTTGCGTTGGCTGGAGTTTTTAATGATAATTAAGTATTCTAAAAAGGATCAGAAATGAGATTCAAATAAACTTCCGGGGCAGTTTTATAATATAAAAATATCTCATGAATTAAGCCATACAGCTCTAAAGTGCACACGTGGTAGCAAACAAAACCTTATTTTAGTTCATATTCAGTAATGAAATCTGAAACCTGAAAGAAATTTAAAGCGTCTAAACATGGAGAGAAAAAAGAGAAACTCAATGAGGCTGTTATAACAAAGGAGAAAACTAATTTGACCAAATTGACCTATTCTGAAGGATATACAAGCTCGCACAAAAATAAAATCAAGCATTAGAAGGGAGATGAAAAACGTGTGTGATGGTAATAAAGTGAGAACCACATGCATTGCAAGTTTTAGAAACTAAGCGAAAATAAATTTCCAAATATTAGGAGAATAAGATTCTAGAAAGAGCATTAACTCCTATATTATAAGATTTTTTTTTAAAATCAGAAAAAAATTTAAGAAATCTAAGTAAGTGACTGTAGATATGTGTTGAAGGATTTTAAATCCATTGCAAGTTTTAGTAACTTGCAAGTTTTAGTAGATAGTAAATTTCCAAACATTAGGAAAGGAATAAGATTCTAGAAAGATCATTAGCTTCTTAATTATTAGAAATTTTTAAAATAAGAATTGCTTCCAAGAAATCTAAATATGTGGCTGAAGAGTGCTGTTGTGGGATTTTATCAGAGAAACTATGGTTCGAAGTCTAGCTAATATGAGTGAGGATATAGTGTTTAAGACCTTGATTTTGCACAAACTATTCATTTTTTTAATCGAAGTTTAAAGGTGCATTTAGATTGTACATTATATGCGGGGCCACGTCGACAAGATATTTGGTAAATACTCCAGGTAATTATATTTGCTATATGGTGTTTGACGTCAATGCAGTTTAGTTTGTTAACAGAATTTTAAAAAAACTTCAAACTAAAATAGAATAAGAAATATGAGAATTTTTAGAATTGATTCTAGAATGATATTTTAAAATAAGTTATTAAATCTCGAATTAGAAAGTCTATTAGCTTGCGCTGTTAAATTATTCAATCAACGTAGATAAAACAAGTAAACTATGGTTAAAATCTTTTGATTAGGGGAAAAGATAAGAAGATTTATAGACTTAGAATCCAAACTTTTGTAAGCAAATATAGTGTACAGAGCAAGCGAACAATTTCCCACTATCGTTTGTTCGACACAGTAAAAACACATAAAAATAAAATTTCAGCTAAGCCATATATTATAAAAAAATTATATAATTGAAGTGAAAGACAAAAATAAACGAACACACAAATTAAAAAGAAAATATCTAACTTCTATTTTATGATGCAATAACTTCTTTCGAGATTTTTTACCTTACCCCGTATTGCAATTATACGGAGTATAATTATTATTTAATGTACGGATCTCATTTAAAAATCATAATGATTATCAACACTGAAAGAATGATTACTCAAAGTCATGATGATTTGTCCCCTGGATATAAATGTATTATTATTTGGCTTTTGCTTCATTTCTAAATTATAAAATATACGTAATAAAAATATCGCCGACCGGCCTGTGTAGGGGGCAGGGAACTGTACTTGCCTGAGAAATGTTATGGGTTCGAATCCCGGGCAAGGCATGGATGATTCTTTCTCTCTCTGTGTTCTATGTCCTTTCTCCTTTGTGTGTGAATGTGACCCGTCCTATAAACGGGTAGTGGTTGTGTGAATGGCGTGGCAGAAGTCTAATTCCTGGCCATAGATGGCGCCACTGAAAAATAGGAACAATCGTACCCCCACTGTCTAAACAGGCATACGACAAAAATAAAAATAAAAATATCCCAATATATGGCAAAATTTCTATTTTATTTTTAAATTTTCAAATTAAAATATTCAATTTACAAAAATATTCATGTTTGAAATCCAAGCAAAAATGCTGATATTTTTTTTTAAATTTTTTTATTTTATTTTGCTTTTATAGTTTCTCCCGTTAATGTGACCATACAAGTACATCCAGTAGATCCTAGAACAGGAGAAAATGTGAGTATCTCATAACTACATTTTAAGTTTATTCAATTTCCGGGACCATGAGAGAATTTAAAATATAATATAATGTTACAAAATCAAACATAGAAACAATATCAAATGTTCACAATATTAGCTTTTTATAAAGCTATGTCAATCCCTATGAAGCGCTCTAATAGTAACCTCATAGGGGTTTAGTTATATAAAATTACTTCTGGAGTATAAATTAAAAATCTTTACTTTTGGTTTAAAGAATGTTTACAGGAAAAACCAAGAGTCTTTCAAACTTTGAGACAGCGCAATTTTCGAATATCAAAGAATATTTGTAAACTGTTTCATTTTATCAATCTTTCCAACAAATGCAACATGTAACAGCCACTATAAATCACAATGAAATTTACAAAGTGATAAAAATTAGCTATCAGAATTCATTAGAATTTAATTAGAAATTGGTACAATTTAATTAGAATTTAAAATATAATATCTTGGAAATCTCATAAAGCATTAAGTATGTGTTGAATTGATCTACGTTTCCTTTAAATTTGAACCATTGCATCGTTTAATCAACATTAAGATAGTTTAAGATACGCAAGTTAACCTTAAAGCGTATTTGCTCGCTGTAGTCAAGAATGACTGTTATATCTTATATGTGACTGTTATATCTTAAAAAAACATTGCTTAGTAGATCAAAAATAAAATTTAAAAAAGAAATTGTAACCAATTAAATTAAGAGAATAATCCAAATTGTGACATTAATTTTTCTAAAGAAGAAAATATTATGTCTTAATTTTTTGATCCTCGAGCTTAATTTTTAGATAATATAAAGGCTTTTCGGCTCAAGTTTCCTAAAATAATTTATTAAGTAATTTGCTTTTAATATGTGTATTGTACGCATTAATATGCATTATTAAATTTTAAAATTTTAATTTATTAAATACTAATGGAACAAAACTTTTCCGACTATCTGAAAATGTAATTGTTTTTTCATAGCTTTTTTTTCAAAGTTTTTTTCCCCAGTTACTTGATTTATAAGTAATTTAATTAGGCCCATGAGATATTTTGTTAATATTAAATTATTAAAGTTACAATACTAATTTATTAGCATAAAAATAAAACTGCATAAATTGTGTAATCAAATTTTGAATTTTAATTTACTCTTTCTTTATATGGTTGTTTATTATTTTCATTTTAAGATGGAGGAAAAATATAAATAGCATGAATTAATTCATGCAAATTTGTATGAATTAAATCATGCTTTATTCGCAATAGATTTCGATTTTAGGAAAAACAAAATTGTAGTGTTGCTAAAAATGTCTTATAAAAATTAAATGTTAGACTAAATTTATATTTTAAATATTAGACAAATAGATGATTTCAGTCATTAATTGTCGTTTAAATTATAAACTTCATTTTTTAAACAAGCTAAATATATGTAGAAATAGTATCAGTTAAGGAATTTATTTTTACAAAGTTCTTTTTTTTTTAATTTAAAAGAACCTTTAAAATTAAAATAGCTATTATAAAAGAAAATTCATGATAAGCTAACAGAAAAAAAAAATGTTTGAAAAAATTGTTTTGCGAATTCAAACTAGCGAAAATGAATTACGATCATTAAATTTGCAGATATATTATTCATAATACAGTTACAAAAAAACATAAATCGTAGATAATACGGATTAAATTGAACTTTTTTCATGCACGGCTAAGCAAGCTTCTTTAAAAAGATTAAAATATTTTTTTCATCTGAAAATTAGTTTCCACTTTAAATTAGTCTGTCTTGGCATGCATAGCATAATTAGTAATCTGAACTGGAAATTGTAATGCACATTTATTTTCAGAGATCACAATTATTCTAGTTTAATAATCGATAAGAATGACAGTTTTTCAATGAACCGAAATATTCCAGAGCTCTTTTTTTTCATCAAAATGACAATATTTTAGAAGACCAACTTTGTTTTTTGTATTTCAGAAGGTGATTATCTCAAGTGACGATCATTAAATTCGAACTAGTTCCTGAAACATAAAAAAAATAACACTCGTTAAAATTTATACTTAGACAAGGTTTTTAAAAACAATAAAGAGGGTATAAATTGTATTTGTGATTATTGAGGCAAAAATTTAAGCATATGTTTTAAAAAGAATTTTTGTGCTTGAAAAAATTAGAATTATTAGAAATGAAACTAAACGGCCATAATTTTTTTATTTACTTTTCTTGTACAATCTAATTTGTTTAAATTGTATTTTAATGCTTCAACGTTTTAAATATTACTTAATTCCATAGTTTCATATTGCTTTCAGAAGCTTCAAAAAAAAGGTGTTTGCATTTATTATATGTATATACACGACCCATGAGCTGAAATCTCTGAAGCAAATATGAAGAAGAAAATCCTTTTAGGATTTCTCCTTTTTTTTTAAGGAAATTTAATTTTAAACTTTAAAATAATTTAAAAATCCAAATTTGGTATATCATTAAAATTTGCTATTTTTAGAAGACTGAACCAGAGCTATTGACTATCAGTAAACAGCTTTAACCATAGTTGACCTGGAGAGCTCTACTCTTACCCGGAAGCATCCCCTACTTTTAGATAATGGGAACTATAGTTACTGATAAAGATTAGGCTTGCTTGAGCAATCGTAATTAGGTAATTGGGATATAGATCCCCCAAACAATCACTTTTTGCTCAAAATAGTTTGTTTTTGTAGCTGTTTTCCCAAAGATTGCAAATGATGATTGCGAGAGAAAAAGTATATATGATTGTTGATTGCTTATTTATAACAGAAGTAATTCAATCTGTTCTTCTTTGCTATTGCGTTTTGTTATTTTGCAATGATCATCATTAAATCATGCATTCAAATATATTATACCAGCCAACTTAATGTAATGATAGTTCCATATCGTGTCTTATTCAAATTACAATTAATATACCATTAAGAATTATAGATTCTTAAACCATCTTAACCTTGCAAATTTTAAAATGGAAATAGTATTTAAGGTATTTTTTTGCAGAGAAGATACACTCTTATTAAGGTAAAATATCTAGTTTACAATATTAAGTGGCACCATTGGGCTATATTCTGCAGAAATTTTGCTAATTTTAGCAAAAAAAATTTGTTTGGGACTTGTATCACAAAATTTAATAAAAAAAAAGCTGAAATGTGTCTTCTTTGATTTGCTGTGTAGAAAAAGCAATATAGAGGCACATTATTGGTGTTATGTTTATTTTCAGGTAACTGTCACGTGTGTCACTGCAAGCAGTAATCCAAAGTCAAAAATTACTTGGTTAAAAAATGGAAAACAACTAGAGAAATACGTAGAAGAGACTACTAGCTCAGCTTATGGTGGCTTCTCTACAAAAAGCAAAATATCTTTCTTAGCTTCTGCAAGTGATGATAATTCACAAATGTCTTGCTCTTCTAAGATTGAACAACTCAAATCTGTTGTTACAGAAAATATCCCTCTTCGGATAAGACGTAAGTTTATATTTCGTTCATTTGAAAATATTTTCCAACATGAAAAATTTCATTTTAACTATTTAATCCCTTTAATCATTATCATAATTAATGAACATGAAGCCGTAATGACTCAGGGGATGGAGCTTTCGCCGTCCAATGAAGTGAACCGGATTCCAGCGATGGCTGCTCGATACGAATTCCGTATCCGGCTTGCACGAACCACAGTGCTGACTTAAAGTATCCTCAGTGGCAGACGGATTATGGGTTAGAGTCCTCTTACAGTAAGGCTAACGTAAGGGATGCTTTCGTGGTTTTCTTCTTTGTAACGCAAAAGCGAGTTAGTTCCATCAAAAAGTCCTCCGCGAAGTCACGATCCCGGAGTACCCTTGTCTTCTGGACATCAAGGCTACGGAGTTGAACAATAATTGTCGTAAGCCCAAACATTGGGTCGGCTGTATAGATTACAAAGTTAAAAAAAATTATGAACATCTGACCGTAGTGTTGACGTAAAAATATCTCCATTGGTAGACGAATCATGCAATGAAACTTCCTTGCTATCGTACTAATCATACTAATCATAGTTGACTTTCAGCGGTGAATGTTGACAATTGCATAGTCACTTTGGTGAATGCTCGAAATATTTATTACATCCGATTTGATATTAATTAATTCGTGGGTATTACATTTATTCCATATTTTTATACTTACTGACGATAGATTAGAAGAAACATTAGTGTTTGGAGTATTGGGCAAGTATATACTGGGCAATGATACTTGACCTTAAAAAAATGTCAGTGTAGGGTATACTGGGCAAATGCATACCGGGCAATGGCACTTGACCTTAAAAAAAAACATCAGTGTAAGGTATACCAGGCAAATGTATATCGGGGAGTGGCACTTGACCTTAAAAAACCATTGCCCGGTATACCCTACACTGATGTTTTTTTAAGAGCAAGGGCCACTGCCCGGTATATATTTGCCTGATACTCCAAACACTGATGTTTCTTCTAATCTGTCGTCAGTAAGTATTAAAATATGGAATAAATGTAATTATATCCACGAATAAATTAATGTAAAATCGGGTGTAATAAGTATTTCGGACATTCACCAAAGTGACTATGTGATTGTCAACATTCACCGGTGAAAGTCAACAACTACCGATTTCGGTCATTCACAGTATCATGCACATCATTTAAATAATAACTTCATCAGGACGTTTATTTCTTACTTTGCCTAAATAGCATCCGGAGTTATAGATAATACCTAGGCAAAGTATGTAATACTTCTCATATTTCATACTTCGTTTAAAAACGTCAGGCATTATATATAATGCCCAGGCATTGCATATAAAGCCGATATTTCATGCTTTGCCGGTCACATATATAAAATTCCAGTTATATATATATATATATAAATAAATTATAGTTTTCATAAAATTATTTCGGTGGGTTTTAATTCATTTAAAATTTTTTAGTTATTTCTTTCAACTTTTATACTTTGAGATTAAGTACTTTGCTCGTCAAATATCTAATACTAAAATAATAAAAACTATATGAGCTTTTCACCTTCTTGCTCATTAGAACTTATGTGTTGAAACCGAAAAGCAAACCATGAGAAAAAAAACCCCATCTAACTCTGCTATTTTAACTTTTTTCTAGCTTCTTTTTTCTGCTGGCGTAACTTTCTTCTAAGTAAGTTGTACTGATATAGTAAAATTCGCTTGTGGTACTTGTTAGCTAACTTGAAATAACATTTTGTCGTATAAAAATTATACAAATTTTTAATCATTAAAATGAATTAATGGTAAGCATTAAATACTGTATATAAGTGAAGTAACTTTATTGTTACCCAGGCATTTATTTGTGAATCCTAATTGAAAACACAAAAATAAAAAAAATATTCTAAATATTTTAAGAGTATAGATTCTTTATTCCATCAAACCATCGGAAATCATGCATCCTTATTTAAATTAGTTTCTCTATTTTTCAGCGTTTCTAATTTATAATCTTTAAAAACAAAATTCGTTTCGAAAATGTATGTTATTTAATCCATATCAGTAGTTATAAATTACTGGAAACTAGACAACTAAATACAGTACGTCATATATATTATTGAACCAAACAAGAATTATGATTTATTCCTATTTATTTACGTATTTAATTAAACTTATGCATCAAGATTTATTTTTGTAGCATTTCAACATTCTTGATTTAATTTAAAGAATTAATTAATTTCAATAAAATGATGTTTTTAAATAATTGAAGATAAAGGGGGGCAAAGGGTTTATGTCAATTTACATTTTGCTGATTAGCAAGTTTTCAGAATTCAATAACGTGTAAAAGTGGATCTCCAAAGGAGTTATGACGCATGGCAGATGAACAGTTCTGAAGTAAAAAGGTTAAGAATCACCTGTCATTGACATAAACCATGGCGCTCCGGTGGCACAGTCGATTAACCCCTTAACAGTAACCCTTAACATATTTCAGAAAAATGGACCAAAAAGGGAAATTTTTCTTGACTGCTTAATTTTGTTCTTTATGGTATTATAAAAATTGGAAATGGTTTTCGATTTCAAAAATAAAAATTTAAATGAAATAACTGCCTTACTTATAATTTTTACAGGCACATAAAAAAAGTAATGAATTACACACACATCTTATTCAACTAGAACAAATTAAACAAACTTTTGAAGCCAACTAAAATATTACTAGTATAATATACCATAAAAACACAGCAATATTATTATCAATACGTAAATTTTACAAATCTTTTACAGTATGGTATATCCCAAAACGCCTACCCACGTTTCCCTCCCTCGACTGAAGTGGTAATCTGTGAAAAACTAGGAACACTAGTGCCATCTATTAGGATAGCTGTGAATTAAGTATCCTGAAGTAGAAAAGAACGCAGCTCGGACTTCACAAAATCGAAACGTTAATTTTTCGCCTTCTCGAAGTCAGTTCGGCCATCACAAATAATGCACGTAGTAGTTGTCCGAACAGGATTCGGGTGATACAGGCAAGGGGTTCAAAACCCACACAGCTGGTTTTGAGAGCTTGAGATGTTGAGTTCAATACTAGTAACCGATATAACTGGTGTGTATACGTAACAGAGTACAAGTAAAAAGTTTGGTTAAAAGGCGCGTTAAAAGGTGGGGAAGTATGGAGAGTTTAGTATAAGCTCTGGCAATGGTCACGTCGTCTAACCAGAGTCAAAATTACGTGGCATTCCTACCATGTCCATAACAAGTAACAACCTTAAAAAATGAGGCTAAGTTCTTCACCATGACTTTGTGAAAATGGATATAAACCATCCCCCCCCTAGATCTTCATTTTATGAATTCAACAATAAAATACCAATCAATAAATTTTACTTTCAGATGCCCCTGTTTTTCTAAAGACTTCTCACACAATAGACATGTCAGAAGGGAGCTCTGTAACAGTTAATATGACAGCAAAAGCATATCCGGAAAATATAATTTACATCTGGAGTAAACGGGGAGTTGCAATAAAGAACAGAGATAAGACACACCGGATATTTGTTATTGGACCAATCTTAGAGATCAGGAATGTTACTAGAAAGGACTCTGGTTCTTATGAATGCGCTGCTGAAAATGATGAAGGACAAAGTCGAAATACTGTAACAATCAATGTTTTGTGTAAGAAACTTTTTTAGTACTATTTTAAATTAAATAGCCCTACCCTGAGTACAGTATTTAGACATTAGTAATTAACAATGAGGAAACCATGAGTTACTGATATCTCAACAATAATTTTAATTGTTTTTTTTTAATGTTTTTCTGCTACTATAGGTAGTAAATTATTTCCTTATTTCTCAGTTTGAAATTATCTGAAATACTTGTAGAGTGCTTTTCAGTCATCGTGCATTTTACTGCTTGATATTTCTTGCAATCAGAAAATATTTTTTTCTCCAATTTCAAACTATGTTTTTTTTTCTGTTTTATTAATCAGAAGGAAATATCCTCGTAAGTAAACTGATTTGTTATTACACTCATTTATAGACTGGTGTGTATGAATTTAGCTATTAAAATATTTTAATTTAAATTTAAACTTTTTAATTAAAATTTATTTTACTTTAATTACTTTTAAATTAAAACTTGTGAATTTAAATTTATCGAATAATTGTATTAATAAGGTAATATACATTATAATACTTAACAACCATGAAATGGTAATTATTATTAAATATTGAAAAAAATGTTAATTAACTAATGTCAAGTTAAATTTTTGAATCTTTTTTTTCTCCTTTGGATCAACGGCTTATTGTATGTATTATTGTATTAGTATTATTGTATTATTGTATTAGCTAACTAAGGAAAAGTTATTCACGCTGATATATGAAGTTCCATTTTTTTTTTTTTGAAATCCTATTTGGGACAGATAATATACTTAACTAAATAAGTCTGAACTTAATAATTAACTTGGTTTAGAAACTTTATTAGTATTCAGAGCTTCGATTTTCCACAAAAAAAAGATATTCTGCTCACAGATATCCTGCTCTCAGATATCCTGCTTCACTTTATGGAGTCTTTTTATTAAAATATCTTCTACAAATGGATATATGTTTTTTAATTTGCGAAAGAATTAGAATTTAAGAAATGTATTTATTTTACGATAGAGAAATGTGTAAATTTGCCTTTAAAATACAATAGTGAATCTGAAATATCAATAATGCCACAGGCAAAAAAAAAAAAAAAAAAAAAAAAAAAAAAAAAAAAAAAAAAAAAAAAAAAAAAAANTGTAACAATCAATGTTTTGTGTAAGAAACTTTTTTAGTACTATTTTAAAATAAATAACCCTACCTCAAGTACTGTATTTAGACATTGGTATTTAACATTGAGGAAACCATGAGTGACTGATATCTCAACAATAATTTAGTTGTTTTTTTTTATTGTTTTTCTGTTACTATAGGCAGTAAATTATTTCCTTATTTCTCAGTTTGAAAGTATCTGAAATACTAGTAGAGTGCTTTTCAGTCCTCATGCATTTTACTGCTTGATATTTCTTACAATCAGAAAATATTTTTTTCTCCAATTTCTAACGATGATTTCCTTCCTGTTTCATTAATTCGAAGGTAATATCCTCGTAAATAAAATGATTTGCTATTACACACATTTGTAGAGTGGTGTGTAATAAACTTATGAATTTAAATTTATGGAATAATTGTATTAATAAAATAATAAACATTATAATACTTAACAACCATGAAATAGCAATTATTATTAAATATTGAAAAAATGTTAATTAACTAATGTCAAGTTAAATTTTTGAGTCTTCTTCTTCTCCGTTGGATCAACAGCTTATTGTACGCCAGATTACTGTATTAGTTAACTAAAGAAAAGTTATTCAAGCTGATATATGAAGTTCCATTTTTTTTAAAATCCCAGTTAGGACAGATTATATACTTAACTATATAAGTCTTAACTTAATAATTAACTTGGTTTAGAAACTTTATTAAGATTCAGGGCTTCGATTTTCCGAAAAAAAAGATATCCTGCTTCACTTTATGAAGTCTTTTTAGTAAAATATCTTCTACAAATGCATATATGTTTTTTTAATTTGCGAAAGAATAAGAATTTAGGAAATGTATTTATTTTATGATAGAGAAATGTGAAAATGTGCCTTTAAAATACAATAGTGAATCTGAAATATCAATAATGACACAGGTAAAAAAACACATCCTAAATTTAGACAATATTTATATATTAGTCTAACGAATTTTAATGGCTTACAAAAAAATTATATTAAAATCTATTTTTGCGTAAATAACTAAGAAAATATATTGTAATTTAAGATTTTCTGTTCACATCTGAGATGTAATGTTTCTTTTCACAATGATCGAAAAAAATACAATTTGCTGCTACTAAAATCTATAAAATTTTTGCAGTATTGCCTCAACTGCACCATAATAAAATTCTTTATAAAATGTATAAAATATAACTTTCTATTTTCAGTAGTTTAAGTTTTCACGAAACAACGTATCTGAAATATCAATTCAATTTTTCTTTAAAATTTCTTTTTACAGCAGTAACGGCCAACCTATAAATTGTAAAAATGTAGTTCTTCTATTTCCCCAGACGGTGCCACAGTAGAGTCTGTGAAAATTACAACTCCTTCAGGGCCGATACTGGAAGGCAACGAGGTCACTTTAGAATGCAAGGCAACAGCTCATCCTGCCAAAACGGATATGATAAAGTGGAGGATAAAAGGATTGGTCCGAAATAGTCGGCCAACCTACGATAGTACTAAATCGATACTTCACATCGCCAATATCTCAAGGGAGCACCGAGGCCCTGTCGAATGCTGGGCGGACAATGGCATAGCAGCTCCTTCCGTTCTATCAGTACTGCTTAATGTTCTCTGTAAGTTTCTTTTACTTTTATTTTTCCTTTCTTATTTTGGCCCGAGTGAAAAGAAAATAAAAATCATACAAGTGGAGGTTCAATATAGATGTCGAGGTTAAAGAAAAAATCGGAAAGCTGTTTATCCTTTCAGCAGGCATCTAGTTTGTAATGTCAATCAAACCTTAAACTTTTTTTTCACGTCAAAAAGTTAAAAGAATGTAGTTGAGGATATTTCTTTTGTATCTAGATATCATTTATCGATATATTTTTATCGGTGGAAACAATGCTTCTAGATGATTTTATTTCATTTGGGGTTAAAATCTCAGCTTTCAATTGAATAAAGCTTAAAGCTATATAAAAATTGAAATCCTCTTAAAAGATAGTTCAGTAGGTTTTAATAAATTTCGCAAAAAAATTGAATTATCATGATATGTGGTGGGTGGGCTACCACTATTAAGATTAAAATGTACATTGAGATGAGATATTGATGGACACTACTTTAGTTTTTCGTAACAATTTTATATTTACAGCTATTTTTAGTTTACCGCATTTTTAATGTTTTAATTCATTATTTGAGTGAAATCAAACAAATTAAACCTTAGCCTGATTTTAATAATTGCGTTCAAGCACATAAAAAGGTTCAATGCTTAAACTAAGGAACATGCGAAGAGATATAAATAGGTTTGAAGACTTAATTTAGTTGTCACTATAATACGAACGAATTGCTTTTTTTGTGATTAAATATTTTATTCGTGCCAATACATGTCAGTTTTATTCAATAGTTTATAGAAACAGAGCGTAAATTTGAATAAATTTTGAAACATTGATAATTTACTAAATTACGTAAATTATCTTGAATAAATTTTGAAACATTGATAATTTACTAAATTACGTAAATTATTTTGAATAAATTTTGAAACATTGACAATTTACTAATTTACGTAAATTACCTCGAATAAATTTTGATCTAATAAACGGATTTTCACGTTCTAGGACTCAGTCTTAATGGTTCGAGAAGGTGACCTCAAATATGCTAGAGAATTAAAGTAGAAAAGTTATATTAAATTACAAAATTAGACACAGAATGTGTTTTCTCTAAATAAACATACCTGTTTCTTGGCAAATTCAGGTTATTGACCCCTAAAATATAGGGGTTAGACACAGTTTGAGAAATGTGGTCTCAATAGTTTGATTAGGAAATGGTCTGAAGGTCTGAAGTTTGATCCCCTTAATGGTAATATATTTATTTACGTATTTCGCGATACCTCGGGAATTTTTCCCATCTAGAAGTTCTTGCATACACTTTTAAAACTTATTTATCCAATAAATATTCAATGCAAAAAATAACGTAGAGTAAATATTATTACTCTTTATAATTTTATTTAAATACTATATATTACTACTATATATAATTTTACTCTATATAGTATAATATAGATAATTTGAGGGTTATAAATCCATATCCGTCGAAAAAAAGGCATGTTTATTCAAAGAAAGTATGCTTTTTGGTCTGATTTTCTTAAATAAAATTATCGTCTATATTGATTAATTAGAATTTAGAATTTAATTAATTAGAATAAAAATAAGAATATTAATAAGAATAATTAGAATATTATTAAGAATATGTAGAATATTATTAAGAATAATTAGAAGATTATTAAGAATATGTAGAATATTATTAGGAATATGTAGAATATTATTAAGAATATGTAGAATATTATTAAGAATAATTAGAATATTATTAAGAATAATTAGAATATTATTAAGAATAATTAGAATATTAACTATGTACTAATTTAATTGGTAATTAATAATTTTATTGTCTATACTAATATAATCAGAATAAGAATATATAGGCTACCCCCCTCCGCTCCATTAGAATTTAGTCCCAGAATGCGAAGAATGTATATATCTGCCTGGATACTTTCTCCAGGAATTAGATTGATCCAGACCCAAACTATGTGCAAACGAAGCTACGTAACCATTATGAATGAATGGGTATTTTATTAAGATGAAATAAAATCTAAACTAAATGATTTTGATAAAAATAATTTCAAATTTTCTGAAATACTGAGTTTGCTTTAAATTGTATGTGCTTTATATAGTTTTTGTATCGACTTAAATAAATTATTTTTGTTTTAGACAAACCCGTTATTTTGCAAAGTGGTGGTGAGATGGACAATAATAGTGGTCGAATCAAATGCGTCGTTGATGGAAATCCAAATGTAACCATTGTGTGGACATTCAACAACACAGTTATGAAGGAAAACATAAATAAATATGAAATTTCCTTAACGCATATGAGTGACAATCAATGGGCATCCTTACTAACTATAAGTAATATAGTTGCTGACGACTATGGAATATATTCATGTGTCGCAAAAAATAACCTTGGCTATAGCTCTGCTGACATTTTTCTTAACGAAAAAGGTACGTATAAATCAGATAAATCTTCTTTTTGCTTAATTAAGAAATTTTAAAATGCTTGTTTATTACCAATATAATCAAATAGTTAAAAAAGATTAATCTTAACATGATTTACAAAAGCCTCGAATGAGAAATAACATTTTATTTATAAAAATGTGTTATATATACTCTTTTCACAAGAATACATTTTTATTGGTTCACAAACTGGTTATTTTTTATGATATAAGACGTAGGGAAAGGTATATTAAAACCTATTAAAATATTAAAGCATACTTAGGTATATTAAAAGTAAAACGTATTCAAGTCTATTTTGAGACATAACAATGTTATTTAGATCTTTCAAAGTATCTAAATCACAACATAACGTATTCACCGGATATTTCGTTAAATTAGTTAAGAATAATGAGAAAAAAAATTGTGTAAATTAATATAAATGTTCTAACACGCTTAGCAAATTTGAATCTTGGTATAATGCATGAAATATCACTTCTTAAATGCTAGCCAAGCTTTTTGATGATCGACCACGAAATAAAATGTTTAAAAAAATAGTGTCTGATTGTTTTGAAATTCAACTTCTTAGGAACTACTAGACCGATTTCGCTAAAATTTTGGACTTTACCATATATAAAGCTACGTTCTTTAAAATGATAGCACAAATGTTATACCTTACAATTCAAAGTCTTTTCGTGCGTTCTTAAATAAAATAATAAAAAACCATGAATATTTACTAAAAGTTATTATTATTATTTTTTTTTACTTGACATGAAAGTTTTCGAGATAATAACAAAATATGCGAAAAAGTGAAATTAATATTGAAAGATTCAAACTTGGAACTTTCTCCTGACCATACAATTGGGACCATATTTTCCTAATTATGGCCCCGCCCCCTCTGTTTTGAGAGTCAGAAATCCAAATCCGTTTAAGAAAAAGTTATGTTTATTCAGAGAAAGTACGTTTTTGTGTTTGATTTCGTATTTTCAAATAGCATCCCACTTACTGATTAGAATATTTATGGACACCCTTCGAGCTATTAAGATTTAGTCCTAGAAAGTGAATATCTGATCATTAGTATTTAAAGTTATTCACGGTGGTCCTTTTTTGCGCACTGTACTACGTAAATTCTAATTAATTTCATACCAAGAACTTTCAAGTGTAAATTGTGAAGAAAAGTCAATATAACATTTAAACCAGCTTTTTAAATTTAGTTTCAAAAAACAGTTTCTTCTAAGGCGTCTCGACCATATCGAAAAGTTAAGACAAGAAACGTCAACTTTCCGGCTCGTTTCAAACACTCGGATTATCCAATTTGTTATTTATATTCAGTTTTCTGGGTCGATACTTATGATCCCGTTCGTTTTTCTAGTTTAAAATAAATGAAACTTCGTTCTCCTTTCTTTCTTCATTCCTTAACCTGCTTAGTATCTCAATTAATGTTTGCGACGCAATCGTAAACTTAAGTTTTCTCCACTCTGGCAACACAACATCAATACTTTAATCCCTTCTCTGTCGGATTCTTTTTTTCTTTTTCTTTTTGAATTTCCGACCCAAAAAAAGCATTTTTTATTGCTTAAAATTAGTTCATGCTTTATCCTAAATTTGGAAATGCATAATAGTTTTGTCAGTAAGCAGTTTTTTGCTTGACCTATTGGTGATGAAATATATCGCTCATTTGTTGAAACAATGACGTATCTGCAAACACGTCAAGAGCTATAAAAAGGCCAAATTTATTTGTGGAAACAATGACAGAATTGTAGAGCGCTATTACAACCCTAGAAGGTAGTTGCGTCGTTGATGAAATTAGCTGAAAATTGGTACTCATGTGAAACGAGCAACGCCGCATCAGTCTTTTACGTCATTGTTTCACCAAATAAGCGATATAAAGTCCTGTCCTCCGATCTACAATTTTCCCTGCAATGCACCCAAGTTTTATCTTAAAAAAGAACAGCGGGATAATATAATTATTAACTTTCTTTCTTTAAGGTGTTAAAGATAATTATCTGCATAAAATAATTTTTAAAATTCGGTAAGAAAATATTTTGGATAATACTTTTCCAACCTTTCCGTTAAAACAGCTTTACAATCAGTCTTAGATATCAGAGTGTAAAACTTACATTTATCACAAAATTGAAACGGTAACATTAATAAAAAGAAAATTACAGAAAGACAAAATTATTCTGAAACAATTGCTCCCAATTTTTAAAACTTTTTAAATAAGGCTCACAAATCTAGGAAAAATATAGTAGTTTGATTTGATACAAAACATTTTCTTTAACAAAACTTACTCACAACTCCCAAGTATTCGGTTGCCAATGGCGTGCTTGAGGGTAAAGAATTCGCAACTTTCATTAGTATACATGCATAATTCTTTGTATCATGTTCATACTGAATAACGTAGGCAAACAAATACACAATTTAATATTTCTTAACACAGTATTAATACAAACACAATAGTTCTTTCCTTTCATTACTTCAGAGTAATTATAAATGAAGCATTCACTACATAATTCATTTATCATTTCTAAACTGACATGCTAGAAGAGTAAAGTGCTTCCTCTGAGTGTTTTGTTGGAATTTATGACAGAGTTTCAGACAGTGGCTGGCAGGCGATGGACTATTTATTTATATTTGTCTAATACACACATCACATGTTCTGTTCTGATCTTAATTTAGGAGCTTGTTCTAGTAAAGCAGTTTTTGACAACTTTAAATATGCATCGTTTTTAAATAAAAATGAAAGTTTTAAAGATCGAGCATTTCAATTTTAACAATTTTTAATCATGTTATATTTTAAACTTAAGACTTTGTATACAGTCTGTGTAGTTTAAAAAATTCTTAAGCCCGGTATATTTTCAAAGGATCTTTTCTTTTTCTTTATTTATTTCTGCCAGTTTCATAATTTTCTTACTCAAACACTTCTAGCTTTCATTTAAAACAGAGTAATCAGAGGGAGATGAACCACTATCCCATAGCTTGTTTCATTTTTTTAATGTGACGAGTTATTTTAACTTTAAAAAAAACGTGAAAGGCAAACGCTATAAGCGCCTAGGAAAATTCTAAATTTTCAGGAGCACGAACCATTTTTAGAATCCATAAATAAGGAAATAAAATAATGAACGATTTCTTATTTTGATTCATGAAGGAACGGTTAGACAATTAATATCCTTCATGTTAAGTATAGCAATTTGTCTAATCTGTAAACAAACTTTTTTCTTTTTACAGCTGTACCATAAATTGTTTAAAGTAAATACCGTCAAATACTTAACGCTGCATTATCAGTGTTTAACACAAGTGTTTCAACTGGTTCAAGTGCTTTAAGTGTTCAGTGTTTACAACTGGGGTACTTTCTGCGTTTTCGTGCCTATTTTTGTGACCTATTTTGTCACATTTGTATCTGGATCTACTTACCATGATTTCTTTAAATATTTACAATTATATGAGGGAGGAATAATTCGTTACAATTTTCAACAAGGAATCGGGAAATGGCTATATATTTCATGCTACAACTGGGAAATGGTTACGTACTTAATATCGTACATTCCTCCATAGCTTAATTACTTCATCAAATCAATCCATTACAAGCAGAACGTACAATTGATCATTTTCTAGAACATCAGGGTTTTTCAGCTTGGTAATAAGTATGGAACCTAGCTTAAATGGCGACAACATCTGAATAAATATTATTTCTTTACAGTTTAATTTTAGTTTTTGAGTGTAAAATACCACATTAAAGCATTCTGCTATCTTTTAGGCACCATGACTACTAAAACACTTAAGCATCTGCTATCAACATCGAATCTGCAATTTTTTCCGTATTCGTAATATATTTCTGTCGTAAGATTTTTATACCAAATTTGTTTTTTTTTCTCAAATAATGATTATTATCTCTATCTCTAATGTGTTTACTACATTTTATATTGAAAAATGAATTCTAAAATTAATGTCAATAGATGGTTGCGACTATGAAACTTCCGGTATAATACTATTCAAATGCTGTCAATATATTAATTAAATATTTGGCCGCATTGCAACTTATTCAACTTTTTAGTTATTTTCTTGCATTCTTAAGAAAGTAAATAAATAGTATCTGATTAAAATTACCACTCTTTAACTGAAAAATACTTTCTTTTATGTTATGCCATTTATTATAAGAGTTTTATGAGTCGCAGAGTTACGCGAATTTAGTGAAATTTTTATTAATATTTAATGATTTCCATGCCGAAATATGATAAAAAAAAATTAAAAAAAAGTTAAGTGGACGATATATTTATTTTCCTAGAAAAGTTTGTAAGAAAAAAAGGAATAATAAATTTATAATAAAGCTTCTAAAAAAAATAAGCTAAGATTTTTCAAACGTTATCAGCGTAAAAAAAATATATATTAATTGTTTTTTTTTATGTAAAATTAATTTGTTTATTACAAGTACATTCATAATATTTGAAGAAAACAGTTAACCATTGTTAAAAAATATTCACCATAAAATAAATATTTAATCAAAGTTTCTTGCTTAAAAAACATCGTTATTATAATGTTTGGATAATTCACGAGGTTCTTTCAAAATATATATATGCTTGAATTAAAATCTTGATTCAATTAGTTGACAAACAAATAAACTGTCGTTGAATGGAATATAAAGATATTATTTGTTTGTCTTTTAAATTGAAAGTATTCGGATGAATTGCTGCAAAATTTACTTTGTATTGGTTATTTGTTTATAGTTGAAAATAGAGAAACAAAGGCGGATGTAAAGTTTAAAAATTCATTAAATTTCGCACGAAAACTGACATAATTGAATAGTTTGAAAAAGCATTTTTCAATTAGTGTATTATTTAAGAAACCAAAGCATATCATCAATATTTTAGCAATTCATCATTTTGCATATGTTTAATCAATTAATAAATTATCGGATTCTTCATGAAACTGAATCAATCTTCTCTAAAATATTCGTTGGTGTTGTAGTTGAAAAGCAATTTTTTAAAAGAATTTACTATATGATGATTAAAACCAGTCAATTTAATTAGGAAGCAAATTTCTTTGCAATTTAGATTTTACAAGCGTTCTTCCTTTAAAATCTTGAATCCATATTAATACAAAACAGTTTTGAAAGATTGAATAGTAGTTCATATAATCGGTAATGAAACCTATCATTATGCAATCTCGTTTTCGAATAATTAAATTGAAAGAAGCTTTTCATGTTCGCCTCTTTGAAAATTTTGAACTACGAGATAAATAATAAAGTTGTTAAATCAAGTCTAAATCAAATACACTTTAAATCGAAGAAATGACTTAGATGAAATTAGATTGAAAATTTTAAATAATAAATTGTGATTTCAAAACATACTTTAAAAATAAACTTTAATGATTTATTTAAATGAATTCCTAACACGTTTGAAAAATTTTAAGGGAATGATAATGTTTTAAATCAACACCTTTAATAGTATTATCTAGAGTAATGGAAATGAAGTTTAGACACACATTATGTTTTGTTTTAACCAGCATTATTTTTAAAAAAAAATGTATTCCGAACAAACTCAATCATTCTGTTCATAATATTAGGCAATTGAGCAAAATAACACCATAGGTTGTTAAACTTATTTCTGATAAATTCAGTGTGGTGCTGCAATAATTAAGTGAAAAATGTTAACAAGATATCATTTGAGTTCTTACAATCGTGGACGAGCTGTCAGACAACTGCAAGCAGGTCAAAATGTCAAAACTGAGGCCGCATTATCGGAAGAGTAAAAAAGTATGATCTCACGATTAAAAAACATCGTTGAAGGTTGAGATGCAATGCGGGAGAACACCGGTGGTTGTTATAGACTACCACACCTGAAGAGTAACTATATGTATTCCCAGTAACGAAGAGGAACAGTAATGTCACTCCTAGACAGATAAGTGCAAACCTTGCAACCACTACCGGTACGCATGTTTCACCTAGAACCCTCTTTCAGCGATATAACCAAGTTGGTTTGCATGCATCCAGTTCTAATCACGTCATGGACGAGAAAGATTAGGTTGGTGTAAGGAACGTATTGATTGGGTTTACTAGTAATGGTCCAGGGTGAAGTTCTGTGACGAATCCAGATTCACTATGAATAGTGATTCTTGTCAACAGTTAGTGTGGAGAGAGAGAGGGGAACATGCAGTGCACAACAATAGATTCATGAACGTAATGGGCAAGCATCAAGCTCTATGGCTGAAAAACGTCTCCAGATCTTCGAGCGAGGCAATATTACATCACAGTGGTATTACAGAGAGATTATTCTGGACCATTATCATTTGTCTTTTAGGGGGTGTGGTAGGTTCAGACTTTCTGTTTATGGACGACAATGAGTGGCCACACAGGTGAGAGAGATTGGACACACTAGAAAGTAAAGATATTGATCGTTCGCAATGGCCTGTAAACTCATCGGTTATAAATTCTTCAGAGTATGCCTAGATTGCCCTTGGCAGATATGTTTCGCAACCAACACACCATTTCCAAACCGTTCAAGAGCTGAAAACCGCCTTGAGTGAGGAGTTGAACAATTTCGCTCAATGAGTCTTTGATGAGCCGCGATGACTCAGGGGATAGAGCGTTCGCCTTCCAATGAGGCGAACCAGGTTCAAATCCCAGTCGATACGAATTACGCATCCGGCTTGCACCAACCACTATGTTGACGTGAAATATCCTCAGTGGTGGACGGATCATGGGTTGGAGTCCCCTTGCCGCCAGGCTAACCGTGGGAGGTTCAAGTGGTTTTCCTCTATTGTAACGCAAATGCGGGTTAGCTCTATCAAAAAGTCCTCCATGAAGGCAAATTTCTCCCAACACTCGATCCAGGAGTTCCCTTGTCTTCTGGATTAGGTTTAAAATTACAAGACTGCGGAGTTGAGCATTAGTAGTCGTAAACCCATGAAATTGGGTCGGCTGTGCAACGACGGTTATAAAGTGAAACAAAATGTGTATTTGATAGTTTTGTGCACAGCAGAAATAACGGATGCAACTGCATTAGTTATATGAGGTAATCACACATTTTACTGAAGACCTTATTCTATTTCATTCTGGGAAGAAGACCAATTTTTCATGGCTGTTTGAAAATCATCCAATAAACATCTTTTTTTAATTTTAATTTTTCGATTTGCTCTTAACTCTTTGTTTCATTTCACTA
>NC_092205.1:65045898-65063849 GCF_043381705.1 Parasteatoda tepidariorum | reverse complement strand
ATGTTTATTCAGAGAAAGTACGTTTTTGTGTCTGATTTCGTAACTTAATTAATAGTTAGCACTAATTAATTAGCATATTTGAGGTCACCCCCAGGAACCATTAAGATTGACACTTAGTTCGTGAAAATCCGATCATTAGAACGAAAGTTATTCAGGGTGATTCGTTTTTTTTTTTGCGGACTGTACATTTGAACATTTTCTAGAGCATCAAGATTTTTCTCCTTGCTAATAAGTGCGGAACCTAGCTTAAATGACGACTACATCTGAATAAATATTATTTCTTTGCAATTTCCTTTTAGTTTTTTAGTGTAAAATACCACGTTGAAGCATTCTGCTATATTTTAGGCACCATGGCTTCTAAAACACTTAAGCTTCTGCTATGAACATCGAATCTGCATTTTTTTCCGTATTCGTAATATATTTCTGCAATCGTAAGATTTTTGTACCAATTTTTTTTTCAAATAATGATTATCAATCTCTATCTCTAATGTGTTTACTACACATTATATTGAAAAAAGAATTCTAAAAAAAATTTCAATAGATGGTTGCGATTATGAAACTTCCGGTATAATACTATTCAAATGTTGTCTATATATTAATTAAATATTTGGCAATATTGCATTTTATTCAGCATTTTAGTTATTGCTTGCATTCTTAAGAAAGTAAATAAATAGTGTTCTCTGGAATTATACGATCTGACTAAAATTACTACATCTTAACTGAAAAATACTTTCTTTTATGTTATGCCATTTATCATAAAAGTTTTATGAGTCGCAGAGTTACGTGAATTTAGTGAAATTTTTATTAATACTTAATGATTCCCATGCCATAATATGATGAAACAATTTTAAAAAAAAGTTAAGTAGACGATATATTTATTTTCATAGGAAAGTTTGTAGGAGAAAAAAGAATAATAAATTTATAATAAAGCTTTTCAAGAAAAAAAATAAGCTAAGATTTTTCAAACGTTATCAATTTAAAAAAAATATATTAATTGCTTTTTTTGATGTAAAATTAATTTGTTTACTACAAGTACATTCATAATTTTTGAAGAAAACAGTTAACCATTGTTAAAAATCATTCACCATAAAATAAATATTTAAACAAAGTTTCTTGCTTAAAAAACATCGTTTTTATAATGTTTGGATAATTCACAAGGCTCTTTCAAAATATATGTATGCTTGAATTAAAATCCTGATTCAATTAGTTGACGAACAAATAAACTGTTTTTGAATGAAATATAAAGATATTATTTGCTTGTCTTTTAAATTGAAAGCATTCGGATAAATTGCTGCAAAATTTACTTTGTATTGGTTATTTGTTTATAATTGAAAACAGAGAAACAAAGGCAGATGTAAAGTTTAAAAATTCATTAAATTTCACGTGAAAACTGGCATAATTGAATAGTTTGAAAAATCATTTTTCAATTAGTGTATTATTTAAGAAACTAAAGCATAGTATCAATATTTCAGCAATTCATCATTTTACATATGTTTAATCAATTAATAAATTATCGGATTCTTCATGAAACTGAATCAATCTTCTCTAAAATATTCGTTGGTGTTATAGTTGAAAAGCAATTTTTTTAAAGAATTTACTGAATGATGATTAAAACCAGTCAATTTAATCAGGAAACAAATTTCTTTTCAATTTAGATTTTACAAACGTTCTTCCTTTAAAAGCTTGAAACCATTTCAATACAAAATAATTTTGAAAGATTGAATAGTAGTTTATATAATCGCTAATGAAACCTCTATCATTATGCAATCTCGTTTTCGAATAATTAAATTGAAAGAAGCCTTTCATGTTCGCATAATAAAGTTTTTAAATCAAGTCTAAATCAAATACACTTTAAATCAAGGAAATGACTTAAAAGAAATTAGATTGAAAATTTTAAATAATAAATTGTGATCTCAAAACATACTTTAAAAATAAGCTTTAATGATTCATTTAAATGAATTCCTAACATGTTTGAAAAATTTTAAGGGAATGATAATTCTAAAATGTCTTAAATCAACACCTTCAGTAGTATTATCTTGAGTAATGGAAATCAAGTTTAGACGCACATTATTTTTCGTTTTAACCTGCATTATTTTTTTTAAAAAATTTATTCCGAACAAACTCAATCATTCAGTTCCTAATAATTGGCAATTGAGCAAAATATTACCATAGGTTGTTAAACTTATTTCTGAATAATTCAGTGTGGTGTTGCAATAATTAAGTGAAAAATGCTAACAAGATATCATTTGAGTTCTTACAATCGTGGACAAGCAGTTAGACAACTGCAAAAGGTCAAAATGTCCCTACTGTGGCCGCATTATCGGGAGAGTAAAAAATTGTCATCTCACGATTAAAAAACATCTCTGAAGGTTGAGATGCTATGCGGGAGAGCACCGGCGGTTGTTATAGACTACCACACCTGAAGAGTAACTATATGTATTCCCAGTAACGAAGAGGAACAGAAATGTCACTCCTAGACAGATAAGTGCAGACTACTACCGGTTGCAACCACTACCGGTACGCATGTTTCACCTAGAACCATCTTTCAGCGATCAAAACAAGTTGGTTTGCATGCATCCAGCTCTAATCACGCCATCCACGAAAAAGATTAGGTTGGTGTAAGGAACGTATTGATTGGGTTTACTAGTAAAGGTCCAGGGAGAAGTTCTGCGACGAATCCAGATTCACTATGAATACTGATTCTTGGCAACAGTTAGTGTGGAGAGAGAGAGGGGGGAACATGCAGTGTACAACAATAGATTCATGAACGTAATGGGCAGACATCAAGCACAATGGCTGAAAAACGTCTCCACATCTTCGAGCTAGGCAATATTACATCACAGCAGTATTGCAGAGAGATTATTCTGGATCATTATCATTTGTCTTTTAAGGGGTGTAGTAGGTCCAGACTTTCTGTTTATGGACGACAATGCGTGGCCATACAGGGGAACAGAGGTATAGGACACACTAGAAAGTAAAGATATTGACCATTCGCAATGTCCTGTAAACTCCTCGGATATAAATTCTTTAGAGTATGCCTTGATCGCCCTTGGCAGATATGTTTCACAACGAATACACCCTTTCCACACCATGCAAGAGCTGAAAACCGCCCTGAGTGAGGAGTTGAACGATTTCGCTCAATGAGTCTTTGATCAGTCGCAATGGCTCAGGGGATGGAGCGTTCGCCTTCCAATGAGGTGAACCTGGTTCGAATCCCACACGATACGAATTACTCATCCGACTTGCACCAACCACAGTGCTGACGTGAAATATCCTCAGTGGTAGACGGATCATGGGTTAGAGTCCCCTTGCAGTCAGGCTAACCGTGGGAGGTTCTAGTGGTCTTCCTCTATTGTAACGCAAATGCGGGTTAGCTCTATCAAAAAGTCCTCCACGAAGGCAAATTTCTCCCAATATTCCCTCCAGGAGTTCCCTTGTCTTCTTGACTGGATTTAAAATTACAAGGCTACGTAGATGAACATTAGTAGTCGTAAACCCATGAAATTGGGTCGGCTGTGCAACGTCGGTTATAAAATAAAAAAAAATGTGTCCTTGATAGTTTTTTGGACAGCAGAAATAACAGATGCAACTACATTAGTTATAACGCACATTCATTCTGACAAGAAGACCAATTTTTCATGGCTGCTTGAAAATCATTCAATAAACATCTTATATATATATCTATACATAAATATATATATATATATATGTGAATACATACACATAAATGTAACTTATATTCATAAGGTGATGTATGAAAAAGGGCATTGTAATTAATGTCAAGATATAATGTTTATAATATTGAGTCATTTTTGTACAAGGCAGTTGTTACTGTAATTATACAGTTCTTTCAAAGTGCAATATATTATTAATTTGATTGTTTAAATTGTTTTGTGCAAGTGAAATTTTGTCTTTTGTTCAAAGCAATTACTTAAGCATTTGCATTTATTTTGGTAGCTCTCTTCNATATATATATTACATTTATTAAAATATAAAAAATAATGTCAAATTTCTCAAAGTAATAAATAGCCTAACCAAAAAAATTATCTTTTCATTTATTTTTTCACGTATAAAATTTAGCAAGAAAATATTTATTTCAAATAATAGGTTGTAAAAATGGTCGTATCCAAATAATAGCTCTTTTTATGTCTCTCAATTTTAGGAGTATTTCCTGATGTTAATAC
This sequence comes from Parasteatoda tepidariorum, assembly GCF_043381705.1. Classification (NCBI taxonomy): domain Eukaryota; kingdom Metazoa; phylum Arthropoda; class Arachnida; order Araneae; family Theridiidae; genus Parasteatoda; species Parasteatoda tepidariorum. Next base: position 65,059,665 of record NC_092205.1, on the reverse strand, counting down.
TCCAGCTTTGGTCCCAAGAGAGAGTCCAAGTCATTCATCGATCGTAAAATCTTGGTGGATTATAGCAGCGATCGGAGGAGCAGTGATAGTACTTATATGCTGCGCTTTGCTTATGTGTTGTTTACGAAAAAAGACTAATAGAACCACGCCGCAAAGTAAGTTGCTTAAGTCACTTTTATTTTTCACTTTGGGGCTTGCCTCAAATTTATTCACAGGGCTTAGGGGTGTAGAAATCTTGTTTTAGTTTAAAAATTTAATGCATAAGAATTGGTTCCATGATTTAGTTAGTGGAAAAGTCGTAAGAAAGACATTCAACGCAAGCGCACCCCAAAGAAAATAATAGCTTTATCCGTTCTTTTTTTCTTTGTCTTTATTCTGGTTTTACTTTATTCACTTCATAAAGGTAGTTAAATAAGCTTCACAAGTCAACTAATAGTCATCTAAATAGGAACTTACAGGGGATTGTTTTAATTTATTAGTCTGTACAAAAATTGCTTTAAAATACATTTTTCTAACAAGAAAAAGTAAGCCAAATCTCTACGTATTATTATAGAAATTAATTTTGAAAATTATTTTTCACCAACTAAAGTAAAAAAAATAAAAGCGTTTTTTTGTTAAAAATTTTTCATTGCAGTAATAATAGAAAGAAGTTTATTCGCTAAATATTTTTTCCCTTCTTAATATCTAAAGAAAAACAAAATTAGAAAGTAAAATGTTTAAAGAATTTTAAATTGAAGAAGAGTGTGAGTTATAAATACCTTTTGGATTAACTTGATATTTTTTAATTTAATTCTTATTTAGGGGTATAAAATTAACGGAATGATAATACGCTATTGATATTTTATACATGTATTTATTTTGGTACTTAAAATTATTCAAAACCAATAAAAATTAATTTATAATTAATTGAACTTAAGTGAAATATTAGTTTCTATTCTAACAGGAACTCAAGAAACACGTCATATTGACGTTAATACATTTGCTACTGATGATGTCTGCAACAAGCTGTTGCTTACTGGTGATGTCAAATCTGTACTTTTATGTGGCTCAGAAAAACAGCATATTCCTCTTCATGATTTTCAGGTAAGCAATTTTGTGAAATTTTGTCTCTACCTATTTCTCGTTGATCTGGATTTATATTTCGAGATAATACTTAACATTTAACCTCCTTCTTCTTGACTTTAATTGATTTATTATCGGATACCATACTTATATTCATTGAAAGCGTAATGATTTGAAAAGAAAATACCTTACTATCCTACATATATAGTCAATGCACGCAGAATTAAATTTGACATCGCGTCCTCAAAATAGTTGGAGATATAAAACTATAAAGAAACATACCCTTTATTTTTACAGTAAGTTTATGGTGATTCACTATATGAACTTAATTACGGCAATTTATAAGTAAATTCAGAGACACCATAGATATTTCATTACGAGTTAAATACATGGGAATGCAAAATCATGGACTAAGGTTTCAAGTTATCCCTGATTCGATACAAAAAAAAACAAACAATTTGTGAGTATTAGTTTTGATAACAGAAAACGTAACTAAGGCTTCACTTATGTTTTGTGCTTCCATGGGATTTTTTTACTCTTTTGATATTTCTTATGGTAATGCAATTTGATATTTTTTATAGTTTTTCACCAATTACCCTCTCTCTGATTTGCCTTTCTCGACCACTACGGTTTTTTTAGTTTTATATTTTCACCAATATTTTTCTTTTTCTATCCAACTATCTGCCTACACGGCTTTGGCAAATTCATTTTGTTTCCTGATTAAAATCATTTTCTTTTTTGTTTTCTTCATCTACTTCCTGGTATACTTAAGCTCCTATTTTTGAGTACTTGGTACATGCTGGCTTTGATTACCCTTGTCATACCTTTTGTAGTAAATTAAGTTTCATACACGCAGAAAGAAAAATTTGGTAAAATTAAGGGGTGTATGATAGTGACATATCTGGTGAAAACAAAGCAGTAATTCTGGTAACTAAAACCGAAATTTCTTCGCATTTTTAAAAAAAAAAATTGTTTTTAAACATATCTAGCTACATCAAACTACAAACGTTCTGCAATACATTTTATTTGATTCTGACAAATACAAACCGATCGAAACTTAAAAATAAGGGGAAAATGAGAAAGGAAAAAAAATGTTTGAAACAGAAACACATATCGAAAGAATAATGATAAGAGTTTGTGATAATTCTTTTTCTGCTTCACTTGAAATCTTTCAACCGAAAAGAGAGCTGTTTGAAAGTTTTCTAAATGGTTATCTTAGATAAAGGTCCTACTTGCTGAACATTATGTGCTAAAATCCCATCCATCACTCCTCGCTTCACTTAGATTATTTTAAACTGAAAGAAAAATTTGAGATTCCGTGACAAAAATACGCTATCCCTGCATACGGAATACTGTTTTGAGCTTATTTAGATTATTTTCTGTAATATGAATATGAGAGTTTTCTGCATATATGTAAGCTTTTTTTTCATCTTTTCATAATAGTTATCTAATCTTTTATTTATTTAAGCATGCTCATACCAAATTATGATATCAATATACTCATATAAACCATTAAAGTGCTTGGGATAATATTGATGATTTATCGGATCGTCTTTCCAAAGGTTGTATTTAACATCAAACTGTTTTTAGTATTATATTCAGATAGATGCTTTATACATTTCTTTTGGAATTCACAGTAGACAACGGCAAAATATGCGTACACATATTAATATCTACGTCAATATAGAAATCAATCCATTGAAAAATTTGAAATTAAGACTTAGCATTATATTACATTCTAATTACATTAATATCAACCTATTAGATTATGCAATCAGGCTGAAAATTTAATTATTTTTTGTTCTTCAAATTATTTGTAAAGCATTTTTTTGTAATATTTGCTGTATAAAAAGTTTCAAATTTTCATTTTGTATTAATTTTTTTGAAAATATAAATAGATGTAAGGGCAACTATAAAATTAAAAAGTACAAAAATAGAAGTAATAGTAAAATTAAAACATAAATGACGTTATCATATGTAAAAATAAATAGTAGAAAGGTATTTTTTTTAGTTTCCTAAGATTTCTATAGGACAAGAAAACATCAGCACAGTACACACTACGAAAAAAAAGGTATGGGAAAACTACCAAAATATGGTAAAATTTTCCGTGTTTCAGGATCTATGAGAACACCTAAACACAAATTATAATTGAGTATATAAGTCTATGTAAATAAAAAGTTCTAAAATTTTCCTTTTAGCAATATAACTTGGTATTTCTCTTTCTGAGAAGTATCTAAATAAAAAATGGAAATCTTAAAATTCTGTTTAACTCTTTTTACTAAATTTTTAATGCATTCAGAATGTCTATCAACTGCAGATATTTACATTAGACTCAGGTTGTCATCTTTACTATTAAAGCAACCATATCTATAAATATGAATATACATTAATAAATGTAATATACATGTATTTGTTAAAAGAATAAGTGAGGCATTAAAAAATTATTTAATGAAATTTTTATAAGATCTTTTTTAGTTGAGTTAGTTTATAAAAAAATATCAGATGCTAAAAATAAATTTGCAAATTTTCATACTCGCCTATATTTATTTAAATTTAATTTTGAGTTTCAGTAAATTTATTCAGGAAATTTATCTATGGGGTAAAAATTAAAATGTTCAATTTATTTAACAGAATGGGATAATTCATTTTATATTTGAAAATCATCTCAAGCAGTTATTTATGTGACTCATTAGGTATTACTATCACCAAATATATTTCTGTAACTTATATTGTAAGCTCAGTTTCCAATTCTTACTTAACCCTTTTATGCGAGTAAACCCCTTTTATATAGTGTTTGTGTTTGTGGATTGAACGTTTTTTAATCCAATGCATGCATTAAAACTTTTTAGCTTAATTCAGATAAGGAATAAAATACGAATAATTAATTAATAAAATGTATCTTTCATGGTATTTTTATTTCGAATTATTACTTAATTTGAAATTTAATTAATATTTTTTTTGTATATGTCTGTATAGTGGGAAACGAGTTCTTAAGTTATCCTTTCACACTATTATATTCTTCAGACTTACGTGTGTAAGCTATTTTAATTTCAGTTTATTTTTTAATCTCAGAACTCTTTATTTAATTTATATATTTATATATATGTAATTTCTATTTCTGAGACATATTTGATTAAAAATAGGAAACATAGAATTCTGTAGTTCAATTCTTTACTAATTTGTTATTATTTTTTCAATACATTCTAGATGTTTGCCAGATTGAGATATTTATGCGTGATTCAGGTTATTGTTTTTAGAGCTATAAATATATAGTTAAATTTTTCATTAGCCTACATTTATTTAATTATTTTGGATTTTCAGTAAATTTCTTTCATAAAGTAACGTATAGAATTAAAATTAAAATATTCAATTTATTTATGAAGTGACAATCCAATTTACATTAAAATCAATTCTAATAGTTGTTTATATGACTGATAAGATATTATTATCTCGAAATATATTTCTGTAACTTAAAATTAATAGAATTAAATATCCAATCCTCAGTAAACCCTTTTAATATGGTGTTTCCAAGCAATGAATCGTATATATTTGATTTATGGTGCATTTTAATTGCCATGATAACAAACGACTGTTGTGACATTTTATATCGTAGTGTTAAATTCATATTGTTAATTTAAGCTTTATCATAAAATTCTATTTTGGAAATTTATTTTTAGGGTCATTCTGTTTTTACTATTGAAGACACATATAAATTGGATAAATTGCAATCTAGACAATTGGGTGAAAGTGGAAAAAACTCAATACCTATAGGTAAGGTATTGCGATAACAGTATTTGTTTTTAAAAAAAGTCAATATAATCTAATTTTCTTAAATGCTTTTGAAAATTCTTAAAATTTGAATAAATGCATAGTTAAATTTTTATCTGATTTATCTAGAAAAACTTGTTGTAAATAAATTAATATATTTACACAACATTTGAAATTTCATTTCAAAAATTCACTAATTTGTCGGCAATTAAAATATTTCTTTAATTAAAAAATATTAAATAATCTTCTCAATCGTAATTGATAAATTTAATATAATTAAATCTTAACAAATATAAACAAATAATATAAACAAACAACAGTAATATAAACAAATTCATACGTAAATAAAAAAGAGTACATTATTGTTTTCATTGATGTTTTAAAAAGAACATTGTTAGTCACGAAGATTTGTAAACTTGTTTGCAACAAATTTATTTGATACATTTAGAGCAGCAAAATTTGTCATAGATACTCATAAAGTAGCAAATACAATGAAACATATAAAAGACTGTTAACCCTAAAATACTGTTAGGAGTGTAAATTTCAAATCGAAATTTAAATAAATTTGTTCTTTTAAAAAAAAAGATTTTAAATGTAGTCATTTGTCTATTAAAATCATTTAAATTAATTAACAAACAAAAAATCATTTCGGTTTATGGCCATCAAATTCAAATTTGCATCAAATAAGAAAGTTAATATGTTATTAATGAACTTAACATCCTGTCCATAAAATAGTGTCACTCTTAATTTAATTGCAAAAAAGTCATTATGATAACTATTTCAATATTTTTTTATGAATTCTTTTAAATAAAACTAAAATTAATTAATTATTAGCTAAAACAGTTGTTTAAAAGAATAACATTTTAGCAGTTTAATTTTTAAGTTAAAAGGGATGCCTTGAATGTTTTCTATTTCTTTTAAAAAATATATACAGGATATATATACGTCGTTTCAATTTATTATTTTTAAAATACATTTTTATAAGGTTTCAAGAACTGTCCCATTTCTTACATCTCTACTAATTTTTAAAATTTCAGATATTGATATTCACGAAACTATAGTCGAAGAAATTCCACATTCTTTGGATACTTCAAGTGGAAACTGCCCAGATATATTACGGAATGAAAAGTGTGCTTGTTTAACTGCTTCCAAAGTAAGTAAATACTTTCAGCAACGCTTTACATAGATTTTATTTTTCAACAATACTTAAAATATTTATATATTTTTGAACAAATAAATATTTTACTTGTTTTGGAAAAAAATCGTTACAGCTCAACACCCTCAGAAATAAAATTCTCATTTTTGACGATATAGCAATCCTTGAGCTGAATTTCGTTAATTTTTAGTATCATTCTGTCACAAAATTATGTCAATTGTAAAGAAACACGGACTCTCAAATATATGGCGAAAATGCTTTCTTTTAACTCGAAACTTCATCGTAGTGCAGTGTGGGAGCTTGTTAACTGAAATGAAAACCAAACGATTGTACGACATAAGCCGAGCGGAAATTAAATTAGAAATTGGTTTCGTCGAAAATCAAAAGAGTTTCGTGATATTTGAGTATCACTATTTTACAGTGAAAATAGCCTTTGTTTAAATACGATACAAAAATTAACTCTAAATCAGTATTAAATTCTTACATTTAATTTTAATGTATTGTATTTCCAGTACCATCTAATATTTCAAAGCATATGACAATTTCCATGTATATTCATATTTAAATACTATCATTTTTTTAAAAAAAAATCTTTAATTTTATTTGCACAATCAAAATGGAAAAAAATATAATCTTGAGATTGAACTCTTTTTTCTTTAAGATTGCAGTTGATGAAGAAAATTCACCTGACTCTGTAAGTCCAGACAGTCCAAAATTCAACTCGACCCCTTCTGGATCAATTGAATCCTGCCTAAGTGTATATCATGAGAAAACTTCCATAAGATCTCTGACAGGAGGTAAGACATACAAATTAAGTAATAAATGACAAGTTTAATTAAACTCTAAGAAATTAAATAAGCAGATTACATTATTTTGATTATCAGTTGTTTGTCCTCGAAATATCCATCAACTGTTACCAGTTACTGAAAATTCTGTTCAGATATTTGCCTAATAGATAATACGTTAATGCAAAAACTATATCTGTTCAAAGATTAAGGCTGCATTAAGACAAATTCTAAGTGTTTGACATTTTTTTAATGTGCATTATAGAAAAGTTTTATGAAGGGAAAGATATTTCAAGCACTTTCATTACTCATACAATCAAATAATTCGACCATTGCGCAAGCAATCAAATGATTTCGCCATTACTCAGGCAATAAAATTATTCGACCATTACTCATGTAATCGAATAATTCGACTTTTTATTTGTCAATATATCCCGCATACCATTAATTTAGATGTTTTATAATTATCATTATTATTATGATTAACTTCCTTTTTTACTGTAAAGGAGAATAGAAAATTGTATTTGTTTTTAAAATGTTCTAATTCTGATAATAATTGAATTCTTCCGATACAAGTTATTCAAATAACATTAAAAAGCGTAAATTTAAACTTGACTAATAGTTATCAAAAATGGTTAATAAAAGCATTTAAAAAAGTGTAGTTACCTGATGGAATTGGAAATAACTGAAGATGATTATTTTTGGTTTTCAATGTCCACTAATTTGATTTCCTTATTCTTAAACTTCTCTTTCCCAGTAATGATTTTCAGCTTTTATTAAAAAAATGACTTACTTCTTTATTTAAAAAAATCTACTCAATCCCTTATACAAATATAAAACTGAATTAGAAAATATTTGTTTAAAATTATTCTTTAAAATATCATATTTTTTTTAAATTTTCTCATAGTTTTTTTTTCTGCTTCTAAAATTGTAGGATACTAAGTATTGATTGGATAACGGGGGTGAATCATTCAGCAAATGAGAAGCGGAGATAAAATAGAGAAACTTTTTCCAAGAAACCATGGTAAGAAAAGTTTTTACATTGGAAAACAATTAAACATGACATATACAATTCAATAGCTTTTTTCGAGCGTTTGGACTCAGTTGGACCCTTTTTTTATACATTGAGCACCATACGTGTTTTGGAAATCCCCGTCTGGCCACGTGAGCAGATTAGAAGTTCAATAGTGGCACAGTCATGCGAAGCGAACAGATTGAAATAAGTAAATATTAAGTAAATTTTCAGAGAATTTTCAGTTATTGTTTAAATTATTCAAAGTTAAAATGTATATATATATATTTTACAGTGTCCAGTCACTAATGACTGACAAGGCCTAAATAAAAAGTTACGGAAAGCTCAGTATCTGCCACTGATGACTGGTGTGGTACTCAACGCGTTAAAACTCATAAACGTTTCTTAAAATGTCCCTAATTTTGAATCAATACTACAAAACTATCTAATTACTAAACAAAATTGAAATCACCTATATATCAATTGGAAAAATGTAAAATTGTATTAATTTTACGAAAAAAATTTCATATCCTTTTATATTGGTTAAATAATATTTACATTATTTTATTTCAATACATGTTGATAAAGTTTTTGTTGTCTTTACCTTTTATTCAACCATATTACTAATACATTTTACTAATCATTGAGTTATTAATAAGTAATTGACAAAATAAGAAAATTTATATCTATTGCTTTAAAAATAATTTAAACTTGCTTTTTAAAAATTCGAGATAGTGCGAAGCACACAGGTTAATTTTTTAAAACATGTGAATAATTCCTCAAGGGAAATATCTAGTAAAAATATTCATTAGCATTTTGTTTTAAAATTAAAATGATAACTTTTTTAAGTGATTTCAATTTGGTTAATGCATTTTAAAATTCCTATCACTGTTTTTCTTTAAAAAGAACGAAAATGAGAAATTTTTTATCGTTTCACAGAAAACATAGCAACTTACAATTTACTTGTTTAATGTATTAGTGAAAATATAAATACAGCAGTATAATAAGTGGTATTATACACTTTAATTAATTTGATTAAAATATTTTTTTAAAGCGACAAAAAAACTATATTTTTACATTATATAACGTTTGTATATTTAATCATATTATTATATAACTCTATTTTCATTTATGATATAGGAAATGTATCTACGATTGAACTTTAAAAGATCATAATATTGCTTGAGCACTTAACAGATCGTGGAGACCATTGGATCAGTATATGGAGGTAGGTTAATACAACTTAATACGACGTTATTTATAATTAAGACGCATATTTTCATAAAAGTTACGTTTTGATGAATGATTTAAATGGGTCAAAAGTTTTCCCACATATAATGAAACATATGTGTGATTTAACTGCTTTTTAGTCACGTGATTCTTTTTTTCCGATCTTTTTCTTCACGTCATTCTTTTTTTTTTTATATAAAAAATGAACATTTCTGTTTCTGGGGTCCAAGATCACTCGTACGTAATCTCAATACGATACATTTGTATTACGTCTCGTATTGTTGCGTATACACAGTCTGTACTACGTATACTCTCAGACTATGCGGTCCTGCGAAAACGCATTTTTCTCATTTCTAAATGGGTTGAAATGGAGTAACCTTGTTATCAAACTCTCTGTGAACTATTTTAACATTTATGTTTTTAATTTTGCTATATCCTAGTTCGTTTTCCAAGTTTTGATGTAAATTTTCCGTAATATTATATTTATGATAATATCGTGTTATTTTATTATATATTTGCATACGTTTTTCTTGCTTGTTCATTGTTCTGTTAACATTAGAAATTTGTTGTTTCACTTAGTATGCATGTATGATGCATACACTAGCCAAAAAATATCTATGCTAATATGAATACGAACGAAATCCAGTGCGAAGTATGAAAAAAAAACTCCAAAGACTGCAGCAACTGTTGCTTTCTGTAAGTATTAAACGAAGAATGAATTAAATTTCTAGTTGATTAATCTAGTTGGTTAAACTTTTGCTAGCGTTGCCTGAAATATGGAATGGCTGCATTAAACACTTTTATTTTGCAAAACCATTCGATAATTGGATTGTTTCTTTATGTGCTATTATCTTATTCAGCAAAGTTCCTGTGTATTTCGCACAGCTTATAATTTGCCTTAACCCTTTTCTTTTTAGGCTAAGAACTCCGGATGATTTGATAACATTTCAAAGGCAGACTGTTAGGTGGTGATTTACTGAATTTGTTGATATTAAATTGCGGAAAGATGTTTTAATGGCAAACAAATGGTAGGTCATTGTATTTAAATTTTCAAAAAAGTATTTCACATAAAGAATTAATCGAAAATTATATTTCTTACTATAAAATGTTTGTAAATAAATACATATACTTAGTATTTAATATATTGGCAGTGGTAAAGTATTATTAAATCTATATTTAAGTAATAAAAGTGATATCGAAGTCTGTGAAGATAATGTATAGAAGGCAGAATTAAAAACATCAAATGCAGCAAAATTGTCCAGTCAAAAACTTTAATTAATTTAAATCATACCCAAATGGTAAATTATTAAGTGTTGTTAATTTTGTACTATAGTAGCTTGCTACAAATAATGTGATTTCGTTGTATTTCCTATTAAGTTTCTAAATCTTTCCTTTTTTTCATTTTTCAGATTTCTTCAGATGCAATGAAGTACAAAACTCAGATGACGATAATGATTCAGTCCAGGGCTGTAAAAGAAAAACGTCAATCATGTTTGTTTAAATTAAATAATATTTTTTCTTAAATCGTAGAGTAAAGTTACAGAAAATTTCTCACTCCATCTTTGTTCATTTTTACGTAATATCTATAGCATCGTTGACTTAAGCTGTGGGTTTAAGGTAAATTAATATAGTTATAACGAAAAAAATATTTATTTATGCACAAAAACAAAAACAAGTATTTTTATACATAAAATTAAAAATTGTTAAGTTTAGAGTGCATTTAAATTAGACTACAAGGCATGCAGTTTTAAATGAATTTTTAATATGAAAGCTTAGTTGAGACATTGAATAAGCTACTTTAATTAAACTAGCTCATTTAAATTTTATTTCTCTGTTTCATTTAAAGACACAAAATCGTTAAATTTTAAATATATTTAACACATTTATAGATCTCTAAAAAAGATGTATACAGATGAAGTACGCATTACAAAAGTAAAATGAAAGAGCAAGAAATCTAGTTAAAGTCCTGAAATTATTTATTTAAGATTTATTAAGACCAAAAACTTATTTATTTGAATAATAATTTTAAAAAAAGCCATTTTCTTTGAATTTTAATAAGAAAATGGTAAATATTAGTGGTTCAGTTGCTCCACTTTGAATATTAACTATTAAAATGTTGAAAATATTGACAATATTAACTTTTTTGAAGAAAGTTGTTGCTAAATATTAATAAAATTTATATATATAAATTTCTCACTTAAATTGAATATTAATAAATATATACTATTGTTAATCTTATCAAAAAAAATTTTAATATCTTACTAAAATGTATCATTCAGTTGTTAACGTATTTATATTTATAAATTATGGGATTATACGATTTTGTTAATATATTATTATTGTTGTCTTTTAAAGATTATTAAAAAGCAAATATTGAATATGCACTTAATCTTTTTGCATCTTCTTATGAGTAAAAATAAAGAAATTTTTTAATGATCTGTATTAAACCTCAATTAGGTAAAGGACGGCTACAGAAAAGGTATTTTTTTGATTTCGTATGAGTAAGTAAGTTTTGCGTTTTTTTAAAAATACTACGTCTGCAAAACTGCAGTATTTGTGAGAAAAAAAATAATAACATCAAAAAAGTTATCAAATCTTGAAATGTAAAATCTGTGAAATTATAAAGCATTCAAATTAAATTATAATACCACAATCATAAAATAAAGTATTTACGGAAGTAAGGAAGGAAGTTGATTAAAGAGGGAAGGAGGTTGAAATTACTAATAAAAATATTTTTCTATCAGATTCTGACTAATACCACGTTACAAATAAAGCAAGTTTTGTTAGCCGGCACCAATGTGTATTCATGAACACGAAGAATATGAGGACCAAACTTAGATATGGCATGCTCCGTTTGTTCATGTTTTAAATACTTTGTTAATTGAAAAACTGAATTTTGATGCTACTACTCTTTGTACATTTGTTAAGGAAATAAATATATTAAATATAATCTTTAACTCCTAATGTGTATTTTTCTTTAAAACAAACAAAATTGTGTGACTTACATGATGGTAATAAAACACAATCTGGTGTTCTACAAGAAATATAGAAAAGCGCTATAATTGGATCAGTAAGAGTGCCCGACGAAACTAGCAATAGTTATGTGGCTAACTGAAACGTCTCCAAAGTACATTCTTTTCTAAGTTAAGGTGATCATTATAAGTGAAAGATAAGGTGATAAATATGTGAGTATCGTAGGTTGCTTTGCGAATGTTATTGATATTACAGATAATGAATCAAATGAGAGGTGTTTGTGCATTCATTTAAGACGAATGCGTCTCATAATGATGATTATTGCGACTTGACAAGGCAACGCAATATGAAATCATACGTTTCACTGATACCTGAAAAACCTCTTACAATTCACTATTATTTAATTAGCCTTTTACTTGTGGCTGTTACAGCATATGGACCACATGTGATGGTAAAACATGATACACCATAATCATGGGGTTAAGCGAAACATATCGCCTTGAACACCCATCTCAATTGCAGCCTAGACGCTTTCGATTGAATTCAGGTAATCTTTATGGCTAGAAAAGTGTGTGCAAATGAATGATTCCAGCATTAAAAAAAATCTCGATTGTTTCTGTCATGTGGTAAAATTATACACTTTTTAGTTTTAATATTTTATTTTTTTATTTTTCAAACTCAAAAGTAGTAAATTTCATACATTTTTTTCCCCACTAAATGCAGTTACTAATAAACAGCTGCTCTTTTAAAGACAGAAAAGAAAGAGCATGTACATTACATAACATGTAAAACGATTCATTTATTCGGATATTTTAATTTTTGTATTTTCTCTTATTATTATTTAATATCTAACGTCTATTTAGAGTCATAAAAGCTTATTTACTAAACATCAGCTAAAGGAGATTGTTTTTTCATTTTCCCAAGACAATTTCCTCAAATTTATCAAGGACAGCAACTTTTTTGAATTAAAACTATTTTTTTATAATCTTATGTGCTTGAAAAGCAAATAATTAAATAATGTATACATGAAAAAAAACTATCCTAGGAGACTTAGATAGAGAGAAATAGGAAGTAAAGGGAAAAACTCTTTGTTTTTGAAGCACTAGAAAAAACTGCATTTTATTAATTAAAACATAAAGTTTGTGCTTTGACAATAATGAATAAATTGTTTTTCTTACTGTGTGTTATGCTTTCATTCTCCAAGCTATATCAATGCATAAAGATGAGGCTTTTTTCTTTATTCTCTAGACATTTTAACTTTTCATTATTACAAATTCAAAAAAAAGAAAAAGGAGAAGATGTTAACTTTATGGCTTTCACTCAAATATTTAAAACAGAGAAAATTTTCTTTTTGTTTTTCCTTCAATTCTTTAAGATTGCTTCTAAAATAAAATCGTTAGCTTTTTTGTTAATAAATATATAAATGCATTTTAGTATTTTCCCAAACTCCCCGATGACTCAAAGTAATTGCTATAAGTAATTTTACATTTTCTATTTAACTGACATAAAAATGTAGTAAATCAAACTTTTTAACTCAACAATTTTTAATAAGCTCATTTTGTGAGAAATATCACTTGAACAGCTGAAGCATATCTTGTTTATGATGGCATTAATTTTCTTTGATAAAAGGATGAAGAGATAAACTACGCTTAATCACAAGTCGCTTTAGAAATTGTCGTAAGTATTGTTTATTCTTTTAATTAATAAATTGTTGGAGATTTTCTACACATTTATTGAACTTCTTTTAATAATTTTTAAATGTAAGTATTTTACTAATATAT
>NC_092205.1:64973428-65045828 GCF_043381705.1 Parasteatoda tepidariorum | reverse complement strand
TGCATAACTTTTATATATATATGAATTTAAATTCGAGCAATTTGAAAATTTCGCTAAATATTTTTACTTTCTTGCTTATCCTCTTCGTGTCAAACTGGCCCATAAGGCCCCTAGTTTTTTCCCCCATCCAGTTAATCCTTCTCTATTCAGATCTTCGTTAATGCATCGTTGCCATATGAGTCTTGATCTCCCTCTTTTTCTCTTTCCACCAGGTGCCCTTGAGCTTTTTAAGGATTTTTTCTATATGTTCTTAGAATATTACCGAACCCTTTCCATCTTCGTTTTAAAATTTCTTTATTGACAGATGGGATATTAGCTTTTGTTAAAAGATCTTTATTTGTTAAACTATAGGTTGCAACTATAGGTTCTAACTATATATTAAATTACATTATATAAACTGAAACTATCACCAAGTATTTTTTTTAGCATATATTTTGAAAAGTTTCAAATTTTTCTTTTTTCGATTTCCGGGGACTCCAGCATTCGGCCCGATACAGAAGAACATACAGTAGCCTTATAGACATTTATTTTTGCTTTTAATTTCATATTTGAGGCTCTTAAAAATATCAAACTGTTAAACTAAAAATAAAACTGTTTAAATTAACGCAAGTCAGTTCTCTCCTGAAAATCCTACAGAATAATATTTACACATTCGAAAAATATGTATTTAATTAACAAACTGACATATTTTTGAAGGCCTGCTAATAAATATTTTTATTTGTAGAGTATGTAATTTTTACATATAATTTTAAAATATTTAATTTATATTAAAAAATGCAAAATATTACTATAATAGATAAAACAATGCTTGAGGCTTTTGGGATCAGTTACGAATTAGAATAAGTTAGGAATTATTCTTCTTTGAAATTTCATAAATCAGGAACTTTTGCCGATAACGTTATAGTTAGAATCAACTGCACTATTAATCTAATAAAGCATAATTAAAAGCACCTTGGCAATTTAGGTCAACTTTTTGAGCAAATATCATCGACTCTTAATTTATGAAGTCTATAGAACAAAAGTTATTATGTGAGATTAATAATTTTTTGATTCAGTGCACTTGAAACAAGAAAAGCTTTCAAAAATTTTTCCTTAAAATCCTTCTGCCATCTTTGATGATGACTGATATACCTAGAAAATAAGATGACAAACTGTTGAAAATGTGTTGTTATCACCAATTTTTCAGCTTTTAGAAAAATGTCAGAAAAAAAAGGATTTGAATATTTGTTTGTGAAAAGTAGTAAATCAAAAATAATCCTATCAAAGCATTATTTTCAGTAAGAATAAATGAAGATTTATGCTTCAGTCTGTTGCGTATTTGAAATAAAATTTGACTTTCTTCTGTAATAAACAGTAAAAAGAAGTGAGTCATTGATAAAATATAATAATAAATAAAAATTAATAAAACTTGTAAAACAATAAATAAATACTATTTTATATTAAAATTTTTTTAGTTAATATTATATTTTTAGCGTATGTATAGTATATACTCTTCAGTAAAAATAATGATTTATAAAATAATTACAGTATTCAATAAAAAATAATAAATATATTTCATTTCAAAATTTAAATTTTTTTTCATACTGCAGTTTTTCTTATGAAAGATTTTTTTCTCAATTTGTTCATATGTTTAAATTAANTTCCCATCCAATTACTCCTTCTCTATTTAGATCTTCGTTAATGCATCTTTGCCTGATTAGTCTTGATCTCAATGTTTTCCTCTTTCCACCAGGTGCCCATGAGCTTGAAAAATTTTTAAGGATTTTTTCTATATGTTCTTAGAATATGACCGAGCCATTTCCATCTTCGTTTTAAAATTTTTTTTTTGTTGACAGATGGGATATTAGCTTTTGTTAAAAGGTCTTTATTTGTTAAACTATAGGTTGCAACTATAGGTTCCATTTATATATTAAACTACATTATATAAACTTTAACTATCACCAAGTATTATTTTTTAGCATATATTTTGAAAAGTTTCAAATTTTTCTTCTTTCGATTTCCGGGGACTCCAGCATTCGGCACGATACAGAAGAAGGTACAGTAGCCTTATAGACATTTATTTTTGCTTTTAATTTGATATATGAGGCTCTAAAAATATCAAACTGTTAAACTTAAATTAAAACTGCTTAAATTAACTCATGTCAGTTCTTTCCTGAAAGTCCTACAGAATAATATTTACACATTTGAAAAATATGTATTTTATTAACAAGCTGATATATTTTTAAAGGCATGTTAATAAATATTTTTAATTGTAGAGTAGAATTGAAGAACAATCGCACCCCTCTGCCTAAACAGGCATACGTCAACAATTGTAGAGTGTAAAATTTTTACATGTAACTTTAAAATTTTTAATTTATATTAAAAAAAGGCAAAATATTACTATAATTAAAACAATGCTCGAGGCTTTAGGGATCATTTAGGAATTAGAATAAACTAGGAATTCCTCTTCATTGAAACTTCATAACTCAAGAACTTTCACCCGATAACGTTATAGTTAGAATCAACTGTACTATTAATCTAATGAAGCATAATTAAAATCACCTTAACAATTTAGGGCAACACTTTGAACAAATAAAATTGTCTCTTAATTTATGAAGTCTATAGAACAAAAGTTATTCTGTGAGATAAATTATTTTTTGATTCAGTGCACTTGAAACAAAAAAAAAGCTTTCCAAAATTTTTCTTTAAAATATTTCTGCCATCTTTGATGATGACTGATAAACGTAGAAAATAAGATGACAAACTGCTGAAAATGTTTTGTGATCACCAATTTTTCAGTCTTTAAAAAAATGTCAGAAAAAACGGATTTGAATATTTGTTTGTGAAAAGTAGTAAATCAAAAATAATCCTATCAAAACATTATTTTCAGTATGAATAAATGAAGATTTATACTTCAGTCTGTTGCGTATTTGAAATAAAATTTGACTTTCTTCGGTTAATAAACAGTAAAAAGACGTGCGTCATTTATTAAATAAAAAAATAAATAAAAAAAAAACTTGTGAAACAATAAATAAATACTATTTAATACTATAATTTTTTTTAGTTAATGTTAGAATTTAAGCATATGTTTAGTATATACTCTTCAGTAAAAATGATGATTTATAAAATAATTGCAGTAATTAAAAAATGATAAATATATTCTACTTCAAAATTTTATCTTTTTTTCAAACTGTAGTTATTCTTATGAGAGATAATTTTTCCAATTTGTTCATATGTTTAAATTAAAGTGAATCGAAACGAAGGCGTTCTCCCTGAAGAAACTATACCTACAGGATGCTTTACATAATTGCCTCCAAAATGTCACGTCATGACAAACATTTCGCTAGATTAAAATTTTTCTAAGATATAGCTCGAAAATCAAACTAGGGAATCAAAATTTTCTATCTCTTGACTAAGCTATTGGAACTACATTTTCAAATTGCAACCCTATGTACCATTGAAATTGGAAATTATAATGTCATAATGTGTCATGGTGACGGCCACTACAAAAAGCTTCCTAAATCTTCCTTGGCAGAAGTGTACAACTAAGGAGGTTAGAACATTCTACAATGAACATCGTCCTTGGTTGTAATCATGCTGACTGCCAACGAACATCTCTCTCACACGTTCCTCCTTTCACATATGTTTTTAGACTGCATTTTGCTAAAATATGAGTATATGTTGCTTCAATTTTGAATACAAGAGGCTTTTAAATTCGGCTATTTTTGATTTGAGATAATTTTGACACAGTTTTTCTCATATTTAAGAAACATTTTTTACAGTACACAATAACATAAATACGAAGAAAATCATCATTAATAAACGCGCCAAATATTTAACTTTTATTTGCTATTATGCAAACCAAGTAAATATATAAGCAAGTAAGGAAACTAAAAACATGATGAAATAGACAATTTACAATAAATAAGCACTAGCAAAAGTAGATTATACAAATAAGTAATACATAATAGATACAATCATAATGTTTTGACACATTGAAATATAATACATGATCAGAAAGTTTGAATGATCACAGTGTAAAAGTTCCTAGATAAAAGTACGGTAAAAAGTAAAGGCAATCAGGATGTCAGTATTTTTACCACGAAATTTATTTTTACAGGAACATGTTACGGAACTGAAAATGTGATATACTGTAATTTTTACTGTTATTATTACCCTACAATCCATTTATTAATATAATTAAATAAATAGCACTGTTAAAATTATGGTGTAATATTTTACGGTAAAAATAAATTCAGTTAAAATGGATTTTTTCGGATGATACTACCAAACTATTGGTACTTTAGACCATAATTTGATCTGGAATTTTTTTACACGGCATTCTAATGCTTGTAAAATTTAACCCAAATTGAACCCAAAATTTAAAATTTTCGAAATTCAGGAGATCTATGAACGCTTAGGATATTTTATGCATGTTTATTAGTTTCTTTGAAATCATTCTAATAATAAGGTAATTTATAAATGCATATAAAGATGGTAATAGTGAGATATGCTATTTGACATAAAAAATCAGTATATTCACTAGTGATTTTTAATGAAGTACTTCGTTAAGAAAAAATATCAAAAATTGTTCGAAACATAGTTATCATTCCCGCACAAGTGGTACAACATTTAAACCGAATACATTATCGCTTTCAGAAGAGAGCTATTCAGAATCTAACGCTCATTTTGTTCCAATCTTTTAAATCTCGCTTTTATTATACATAATCACATGTCATCCAGCTGACCTCATTTCCCCACATATCCTGTCCTTAAGCTATTCTAGAGAAATACTTCCTGAGCAGTGCAATTTATCGCATGAATATACCTTCCATGAAGTCCTCTGAGGTGGAGAATATGAGTTATTATGAGTCTTTCTGTATTCTGCCTCTCATCTCCCTTCTGCATCATCGATTTTAGAAACCAGTGCCATTTTGGAATTTATGGTCCCTTCAAAAACAGATTCAATTTCTCTAAAAGGTGCTTTCAGGACCAGATTTTGTAGCAATATATCACTCGATGTGTGATCTTTCTGCAAGAAAAAAAACAGTCTTGTAATCTCATTACTTTCTTAATTTTTTTAGTAAAAATTGTCACGTAAAACAAGGCTTTAAAAGACAAATCTAGAAATGCACTCTAAAATATGTGAAAAACCAAAAAGGGATAAGTATTATAAATGAATTTAGTTTTTCTACATCGTGGGACGCTGTATATCTTAAAATAAATTTATACCTGTTTAGAAATTTAAGCACACATTTCATAACGGGAACTTTTGAGCAGACTGAAAAAATAATTCTTTAAAACAAGAGAATCGTTTCAAAAGTAAGATCTTTATTTTAAAAAGGAAATAATTAAACAAAAGCGTTTTTCCTTTCAAACGAAATTAGGGGCTGTTTTAAACCTTTGTACATAATTAATCAATTGATAGATAATTTTTGCAGACGAAATGGAGTGTTTCGTGCTTTTATATGAACGCACCGTGCCAACCCCCCCTGTGTTTCTTAGAAAATGGCAATCTAGGTTGCGATGCAGGTGATGGTGATGTAAGTTGCTTGTATTTTATCAGCATTTAAATGTATCAGTTGTCAAGGATAAAAAGTCAAACTAAGACCGTTAAAACTTAACTTCAGTAAAATTTTTAAAAAAAGTGAGCGTCCATTGCTCTAAATTTCACGAGTAAAAGAAGGGTGTCTGTTCTGAAGGTATGATGCAGAAGCTTGCATTTTCAACATGTACACAATAGCTTCGGTACGTAGTATGCTGTCGATTCCTCCGTGCATTTTTGCTCTGTAATTCGAAATAGCTCAATATCGTACAATTAGTCTAACTTTTGAGCTTGACACCCAGTGACTGCTATCAGTCCTTTTCAATGTTGAATCAATATTTTTCCGGAAAGCATCTCAGATCTAGGGGGTCAGTCTGGACAAGCGGTATCGCCAACCAAACAGTGTGCGTCGCGTGGAAATAACAGGCTTAATTTCCCATTGTTACCCTGAATTTATGACTGTGCTATCCTTCTCTGTTTTGCTCTCTCTGTTCTTCTACTTAAAAAAGGTTCATAAGCCTTTACGGAGAATACAGGCCTGAAAATGTATGTTCTACCAATAAATAAAATTAAGACTCAGATCTGATTTTGAAATGAAAGGTGATGTTGAATAAAACGGCATGACAGAGATATAGTTTGACATTAGTATCGAGTAACTGTCACTATCGAAAAATGCATTTATTAAAGAGGTGGTTGTATTGAAAAGAGGTAAAAATACAATTATTAAAATAATATAACTTACTTGTAATCAAACCAAGAGATCACATGTATGACTTTCGTCCACTGTTTCATACATTCCGACATCAGAAAACAAATGTACATTTGTTGAACGGTTATTTCGTTTTGCATATTAGCCAACTTCATACATTCTGCCACAAACATTAAAGCACACTTAAACATTTTCTGTAAGATCTGAAATAATGCCCATTTTTTTTTCTTGAAATTTTACTGATAGTGCACTAAATTGAATGAAAAAAATGAGAAAAACTTAAAAGCAGTACCTAAAAAAATTAAAGCAGAAAAAAAAATTCTAGTGTTTACCAGTTTTACACTCCACAAAAGTATAAGCACAAATAACAATATTTATTCAAATACAATAAAATAAAAACTTTAATTATGGATTTGTTAAAAGTCAGTTAGTTACTCAACTGGAATACACAATTTATACCATAAAAAAACTTTATATATCTTCTCCATTGATATTCTTCTATGCTGTATTAAGACCTTCTATTGGTTGCAGTACTGTATAGAACAGCTTTCTGTTTTCGTATGCAGTGTATAATATACCTCCAGCATTTTCTGTCCATTTATATCAGGACTAAGTGGAGGTAGTTGAAAAGGGCTCTATTTTTAACTCTAATCCAAATAATATATATATATACAAGAAAACACTAAGAAAGTTAAGAAAAACAATAAGTTTCATTTATTGCGCTTAAGCAGCAAGTAAACAGCACTCATTAGATAAGTTCAAAATGAAGAATAAAACAAAGAAAGATTATAGACATATGAAAATAAGGGGGTGGGAAATAATAAGTAAAAAAAATAACAAACAACATTTTATTAAAAAAAAAATGAAATGTTAATTAAAAAACCGGAAAAAAAAGATATAATCTTTTCTTCAGCCCACACGATTATATCCGCAAAACAGAGTGCTTTCTGACATTGTATCAATAAAGCCAAAGCAAAATATATTAATACAATAGTGTGAGGAGCACTCAAAAAATTTTTATAAAATAACTACAAAAAAATAGATCATAAAAAGTAAAAATAACATGTAAAAACAGATAATAAAATACAAAAGAAAAAACATTAAAAAGGGGGGACTATAAAGCGAGTAGCAAAAGTCCCCCCTTTTTAATGTTTTTTCTTTTGTATTTTATTATCTGTTTTTACATGTCATTTTTACTTTTTATGATATATTTTTTTGTAGTTATTTTATAAAAAATTTTTTTGAGTGCTCCTCACACTATTGTATTAATATATTTTGCTTTGGCTTTATTGATACAATATCAGAAAGCACTCTGTTTTGCGGATATAATCGTGTGGGCTGAAGAAAAGATTATATCTGTTTTTTTCGGCTTTTTTTCCGGTTTTTTAATTAACATTTCATTTTTTTTTATTTTTTTTTAATAAAATGTTGTTTGTTATTTTTTTTACTTATTATTTCCCCCCCCCCTTTTTTTCATATGTCTATAATTTTTCTTTGTTTTATTCTTCATTTTGAACTTATCTAATGAGTGCTGTTTACTTGCTGCTTAAGCGCAATAAATGAAACTTATTGTTTTTCTTAACTTTCTTACTGTTTTCTTGTATTTATTTGTTTATTATATATATATATATAATAATAATTATTATTATTATAGTTTATAGCCAACGAATCATCATGTTTTGAGAGTTAGCTGAGTTTTTACGATTACTCAAAACTGCGATTCTTGTTTTTACATTTTTTCCACGGAAACCCCAAACTAATAAGCGAAACTCCACCGTATATTCAGCTAAATCAATGTTTTGGTTGTTATGATAATCGTAACAATTGTCAATGAAATATATATTCCCAAGAAACTGACGTTGTAAGTTACTTGATTAAAATCGTCTTTCACCTCAAAATTATACAGATTGAAAGTAACATTCGGTATACTTAAAGCACTCAGAAACAGACTCCCATTTTCAAGTCTAGACAGATTTTATGACATACAAGGTTTTATAGTTACAATCAAGAGTTTATTGTTAGAATAGATCAAGAGTTCGTTGTAAAAATTCTCTCCCGTTATACTTTTTTCAAAGTCATTTTTAGGCCTGTTGATAAAATTAAATTTGTTTATCATATTGTCAATTCGAAATTGGATACATCGAATAAACTACGCTTGCTTTAAAATTTAGATTTAAGAAACTTGATATATACATCCGTTATCAAGAATTCAAAAAATCATTATTCTACAGAATCTCGTTTTATTCACGTGCATACCGATTTTCATGTTAATGACATTTGTTCTTCAACATATCTCTATAGCCTGTGGAAATGCATTTTACCCTGATTTGCCTCTCTTAACCACTGTGGTTTATATTTTCCATCGTTTTCTCTCTCACGACTACTGTGGTTTATCTGGTTTTGCTTCTAACCTTTATTTTTCCATTTTTCATAGCCACTTTACATTTAGTATTTCAAATCACTTTTGCTTCCTCTCATTTATGTGTGGGAAGACTTGCAAATGTTCACTCGTTTTTTCAGCCTTTGAAACATGTCGACTGTTATTTCCAATTTGTATATTTTTGAAGTGAATAAAGTTTGAAGTGAATAAAGTAATAACAATCATCGTCTGGAACGCATTTTTTTTAATACGGAACTACTCATCTATTCATTCACAGCCGAATGACAAGTACATGGACTCGCTTGTTTATGATGTGGTTCAATATAAAGAATTAAGGCTATCTTGCACCTTTTGCTGCTTCCAGTTTCATTAGTATTCCTTTGAATATTATATGGATTATTTGATCTGTTGAACGATTTTTTTTAATTACCGATTAGTTTCCTCAGGGCACAAATCGGTAGATAATCGGTAGACCAGTAGATCACCGGACACAAGTACACTAGCAGTGGTCAGTGAGCGAGTGGGGGAAAGCTTTGGAAACTAAAAAGGGACCGAAAGTGCATGGTATCGATCGTCCTTAAACTGTTTTACAGTTAATTTGTTGACTTCGCTCACTGATTACCCAAATTAGGAAGCCATTACATAAACAGAGGATCAAAATTGTGATTTTAAGTCTTCGGATCATTCTCTGGTGCATTTTTCAGACCATTACCAATAATCCAATGCGTAGCTTTTGTCTGACGTAAATAAAGAACTAATACTACTTTCGGGTTGCATTATGCATTATTATAATACCAATAATACAGAAGGTGCTCATTTTAAATCTGTAACCATTTGTATCACAAAACAAGGAATAATTAAAAATCATATAGACATTAAAATGCTTTCTAGTTTAATACCAATAATATGTAATTTCACCTGGGGTTTCTATTTCCATCTAAGGAATTTTATTACGGTGTTCTTGTTTTTAAATAGTTACATTTCATATAGCTGTAATAATCTGTATTTTAATGCATTAATAGTTACGAAGATAATTCAAATAGTTAAGATTTTGCTTATGAATGGGAATGTTTGAATGATTTTGTAATCGAAACTTCCCTTTCTCACATGGATTGTAAGATGCATTATTTGAAATAACCATCTCTCTAAGGTATTGCATGAATCAACAGATATGAGTCTTTGTGAAAGTATTTCATAGCTCTACATCGGTAGATAATTAACGTTTTGTTTCTTACTTACGCGCATTAGTGGAATCGACATGAATATTTGAGATTTGTAGAAGTTAAACTAAACTATTTCCTAAACTATAGCAACAATACAATATAATAATATTTATATTCTTTAAGATTTGATCTCTAACCATGTGAAAAATTCACGTCAGAGCATCTATAATAGCATTTTAGGAGCATGATGCTTAATTCTACTGCAACGAATTTTCTCCTAAGCGTACCTTTCTTAGTATTATATAGCATACTTTTGTTTTGATAAGAAGTTTTTCTAGTGTATGATTTATGTTATAAAAGCCGTATTGAATTGGAAGAAAGTCAAGATTAACCATTTAAAAACAAAAGCACATTTGGGATATGCGTTTCAGTATTATATGCAAATAACATAAGACAAATAGTAAATTGAGTCTCGGCAATAATAATTGTACTTATTTAATCTATCTCTTATTGGTTATAACTATTTTTTTATGCATTACGCTAGTGTGAAACATTTTTATAAGGCAAATACTTTTTCTACTATTTTTCTTAGTATTTTTAAAACCATATATTTAACTATACAGTTTTCTCAATCACTGGTACATTTAAGAAATAGATGACAATTTACTGCTTTTAAAGTAGGAATATATTTACTTAATAAAATAATAAAAATATAATATGCAATTCATGTTTGAAAAAAAAAATATGTGCAATTTATTTACACGAAAATATAATTTTTTTCTCATTTGACATCAATTAAATAAAGCTTATGGCATTCAAATGAATTAAATTCCTTTATTTATATCACCAAGTTTTTTTAATGTTCATTTGGAATAATCATTTGTATTTTCGCACTTTGCGACTTTATTTTAAAATACAGCATTGCATTAATCATTTCTCTCAAAATAACTTAACTCAAATAACTAAAATAAAACTGGAAATTATATTATTAATTTATATAACAATATTTGGTAAATGCTTGAAACAGATTTGCTCTAGGAAATGGAAACATATAAATAAATAATATTAAAATTTCAAAAGAATAATAAACGAAAGGAATATAATTTTAAATTAAATTAATTTTCCATTGCGTGAGATATAGAGACAGAGCCATATTCTCTTTAGATTAAGGAAAGAAAATTGAGTCTTCATCTGAGTAAATATTGAAGAATATTGCTCGCATAACTCTTAATGAAAATTGAAGTTCAAAGATCACCTTCAGCGAAAGCGGAGAATATTTATCTTTTAACTCTTGTTGACAGTAATCAGTTTCGAAACAATGTTGAGTGATTATTAATCTTTAGTAAGGTGTTCGAAATGACTGAGGTAGCAAATGTTTTCCAAGAAGAGAAGGTGGAAATAAATATGAAGATTAAGCTGGGACTCAGATATTACAAGAATTTAAATAATGGATTCATTTAGATATGGTGAAATGGAAAAAATCTTTAATAACAGTATTTTTTAAGTATTTTATGACCATAAAAGAAAATTCTTGTTATTGAAACATTTTTAAATGAACAATAACTAACTTAAATACTTATTATATTATAGCACTAGTAAGATACTTAAAGTAACTCAGATATCAACTATTTTTTAAAGGAAAGATATAAAAAATAAATTTGAAGACTGATCAATGATTTAGACATTGAAAAAATTTTCAAAAAAGATATTTATTTGAATTTAATGAGATTAAAAGAATATTCCCCCCACTATGCAATGCACATAAAATAAAATCCTTCTTTTGGAATCATTGACTACACAAAAAATAATTATTTTAAATTTGAATTTTTAAGAGGTTTTATTTCTGACTTGAGTGACGCACGTGATAACTGAGATCGTAATTGTTTTCAAATTAAAAGAGTTCAAATTAAGTTTGAAGGTAGAATCAAGGTGCATTTTATAGTAGAACCTGCTAGCTGTGAAATGAAAAGGATATTATTTTCGGATATTTTTTTCTCGCTTTGAAATATTTAATATGGTGTAACATTAAAAAAAAAAAATCTGTCATAACAATGCTTACAGAAAAAAATTTAACTTAAATTAAAATTAAAATTTTTTAATTACTGACTTAATTTGTATAATACTTACAGACTGAGGAAATACCATTTTCTTTAAATGTCTTTGTATGCCTAATGGTTTAAATTCGTTTTGTTACCAAACAATTTCTCCATTTCTCCCTCTAATCGCAAATCTTATTAAAAACTTAAGTAGAAATTCTAGTTTGTGTTATACAGTATTAGTTTAACTTTTTTATGCTTGCTCTTAACTTTTCAGCAATTACTTTATTGTTATGAACATCGCATATATAAAGTAGCGCTTTTACTTTATTTTCAAAACGATACAATATTGAAGCAAAATTCTCTCTATTACAATTTCTTCATAATAAAACACTTGAACAGCAGTGGCTCAGGGGACAGAGCACGTGCTTGCCATGAATCAGTAATCTGGGCTTAAATCCCAGCGATCACCGATCTATGTAAAATCTTGAGACACAAAATTATCACAACTGGTGCGAGAAATTCATATAATAATTTCCACTGTTATTTTATACTAAATTTGATGTTACTTACTGTTACAAATTTTTTTATTGCTACTGTAAAATAAGTCAGATTGCGAATTTTTTGTCGTAATTATTACGAAAAAAACTTGTTATTCTATGATAAAGGAAAAAAAAATGATACTATGGATCTACTCCGTAATTTTTTCGATGAGCAAAAACCTACCTATCAACTAGTTTAAAATCGTAAATTTTACGAGATTCTTTTTGTAGGGTAGTAACTTCGAGGGCAAATGTTTCTAATTAATGGAGGTATACGGAGTTAGATTTTGAATAATGGTTATAAATTAAAACGGAAATTTATTGAGATAATGTAACAAGAAAAATATGCTTAGTAGTATAATTTATCTACTTGAGAAAATTTACCGTACAAATATGCGAATTCTCGTTTAACCCACTGACGGTTCTGCACGTAAGCAGTCGTATTTTAACCTGCAGTCTTCTCTGCAAATCAAAAACCAGTTTTTCCATGCTGATAGATAGGGAAATATGATAACGAAAAACATTGTCCCTACTTTGCCCATTTGCTAAACCACCAGTGAGAAAAATTACAAACCTCGAAATAAATTTTCATAAGGATTTTTGATTAAATTTACAAAAGCTCACAATAAATAGTGAGCAAATGTGCCGACGCTATGTTATTATTAAATATTTAAAAACAATTGTAGTTTACTTTAATATGGTTTGAAGAAGAGAAATGTAATAACTTTCTTTCAATATTTATAATATACAAAAATATTCTCTCAATTTAGTAACATTGAATTAGTATGCACAATTTACATAAATTCTGAGAATGAATTATTTAAATTTAGTGATTTAAAAAAAACACTTTATATTCTATTATATAAAGTATTTTCTGTGTATTACAAATCGTGATTACAAAGTGATACTTTATATTTTCTTTTATATTATTTATTAAATGTAAAAGACAATTGCGCATTTTTGGGTGAATGCATGGAAAAAAGTTCATAAAAACAATTCTTCAAAACTATGTTTTTTCTGCAATTTTCATCTTGCATTAAAAGAAGGTCAGGGTAACGAAGTTCTCCAAAGAATACCATAAGTAAAGTATTCCATTTGATAGCTAATAAACTACTTTATATTTTAATAAAAAGAAATACCTCAAATATTTCTGATATGACATTAAATGATTATTATATTATTATTGTGTTTAAATGCAATCGTGTCTTTAGAGTTACAAGAATATAAGTTTGATTTATTCTTGGCTATTTTTTTCTACTTTTGTTTTTTCTTACTCTCTCGCCCCTCTTAAAAAAGTCTTTATGAGAATTCTAAGATGGATGCATGGCCACTCAACTTTTAAATGTCTCCTTTTTATTTCAAATTCGTGAAATTTTCTTGCAAAATTTATTTATAAAATAAATTTATCCTGCAATTTGTAACTTTATTTTTGCAAAATTAGAGTAATGGGTGCGTAAGAAGTAGATAAAAATATTTTTTTAATGGTGCAAAGCCTGTACTCCTTCAGTGAAAGAGGAAAAAAGAAATTCGAAAAAAGCTAACATGTTTGCGAGAAAATATACATCTGCGAGCTTAAATTCACATTAATTAACTGACTTTGTAACTTTTAGGCAAAACATTCCGTGACTTAATTTCATTCGGGAGAACGTAATCAAGAATAAACTCTATAATTTCTTAAATTTTTTTTTAAAATCAGATGCAACCAATTAGAGTTTAAATGCCAAAAAAATGTGAATACTTTCAATAAAGGCACATAGAGAAAAAAATTCCGGTAAACTCTGCATAGTAATGATGTTTGTCTTAAATTAAAATAATTCTGATTAATAAAATTAAAATATATTGCAACCTTTTATTTGATAGTTAATATGGTAACAGTTTATCGGAAATTCTGGTTTTCAAACTTACAGTTCTTATGAC
This sequence comes from Parasteatoda tepidariorum, assembly GCF_043381705.1. NCBI lineage: Eukaryota > Metazoa > Arthropoda > Arachnida > Araneae > Theridiidae > Parasteatoda > Parasteatoda tepidariorum. The sequence goes on along the minus strand of NC_092205.1, from coordinate 65,031,557 downwards.
TACATATTGAGTAAAAAAATACGAATACTAAAAATAAATTTAACCAAATAAATGTCAGGGTTTTTATGCCATGCTCTATAGCATAATGGTAAAATATTACCGCATTTACCAAATTGTATGACATATAAAAACGATATTTTATTGTTAATTTTACAAAACTCATTACCAGACCGCTTCGGTAAAAGATATTGAGCTATTTCTTTTTCTATAGACCCAGCCTTACCATATTCTGTAAAGTTGGACCATACTTTTCCTCCATTTGGCTTCACAAATTACGATCTCCATTCCATTGGGGCAAAAAATTTTAACATAACAATGTTATCATAACAATTTCATTCAAAAACTTGTCTTTTAAATATATATTTAATTTAGTTTACTTAAAAACCAGACAGAAATTTTTTTAAAAGCAATTATAGGGTAATAATGCAAATATTTAATTTGAATATTTTTTTACAATTTAAAATAGATGTTTTTTCCAATAATTTTAACTTTTTAACACAATTTCCAATCATGTTTATTAAACACAGAGTAACATACAATTTATTAAGGTAAGTATAATTTATTTACCGCTTAAATAGTATGCAACGTTGTAACAGTAAAACAGCAAAATTGTGAATTTATATAAAAAGAACAGCTTGAGATTAATAACTCAAATCCAAATGTCCCGTACCTAATTTTAATTTACATACTTAATCCAGCACAATTCACAAACACGCTTATTATAAAGCTTTAGGGGCAATACACTGTTAGAATTTTCATGCTGAAATTACGGTAAAATATCCGGCTGCAGTCTGTCCATGCAGTCAACCGTAAAGTTTACGCTGAAGAACGTTTTTTACTATTTCCGTTTTGAAACCGTTACAAATATTATGGTTAAGAAACTGTTAATACACTACTATGCGGTTCATAACCATTTACTACTAGCATTGTTTCAAAACCGTAAAAAAAAAGAAATATAACTGAACATTGCACCTAGGCGCTTTGTTAGATAACATTGGCGATAGATTGTAGTTGAGTTGTATTTTATTAAATGAAAAGAGGCATATGTTGATTAATTAGTTTATCTGGTAGTTTCATCTATCATAAGAGAAGGAAAATACTGGGTTTTTGTGTTAAACAGCTTTGTGGGGTTGTCATCAATTCGTGAATGAGAGTATCATATTCCAATAGTCCAGGGTCATACACTGGAGAGTGCAGGACACTAGTAATTCTTCTTGTGCTGAAGGGGATGGAAGCAATATTGTGGTGTCAACAACGGAGTTTGAAACCCTGTTCTTACCATAATGAGATTGACAGATTAGCCCTCTAGATAGATTCTTACATGCAAAGATCTAAGCGGCTTCATTAGGTGAGCCTAGTTGATGTGATAAAATTGTGCTTCTTTATGTTTGTATTAGGTGAAAGTAGTGAATAAAGAGTTTTTTTGCCACAGTTAACGGTTTGAATACCATCTTATATGGTCATGTGACTTTGGTTGAATTTGGTAAAATGACATTTAAATAATTGTTATTTAATATTTTTTTCAAATGAATTCATAACGGTGTATTTAAAATGAGTATTCCTTTCTTTCGAATGGTGAACTAAAATCTGTAAATTCAGCTTCATGAACATTTTTATCTTAACTACTCCAGCAAAGAAATATTTGATGTTATTAATGAAAGCCCTAAAAACACAACAGATAGATGGAATAAACTTTCAGCTCCATGTAAATTTAAAACTCTAAATAAAAATAAATAGTGCAATAAAAATAAATAGTATAATACTTTCTAATAGCAGTTTAACTAGTTATTTTTTTTTTTTTATATATACGAAAAAGGCGTAAATAGATTCACATTTACATTTTCGATTAAAAATATGTTCGCTTACTCATTTGACATGAATTGAAAACGACACGACTTATTCTGCAATAGCATGATTAATAATTCATCAGGCGTGTTTCAGAATTTCTCCACATCGCGAGTTATGCGTGTGAGAAATAGTAATTACATTTTAAAACTTTAATTTAAAAGATAACCTTTAAAAGGGACATTTTTTCAATTTGTTTCAATTTTCTTTATTTTTAATGAAAGATTCTGCAGGAATTTACGATATTTTTTTTATCTTATTCCATTGTTGTAATTTAAATTTAACCAATTAATACGCCTGTTTTCAGCGTGAGAAAAAATTTCTTAAATTATGCAAATTAAAAGGTAATAATTGTAGTAGAATTACGAAAAAAATAACTGAGTAACTATGCATAATGCATAATAAAAATAAGAATTTAATTATAATGTCAATGACATTTCCAGACGATGTCAAACTAAAGATAAAAATATTTCGTTCAGTTTAATGATTTCTCATAAAAACTGCTAGTAAACTCATCTTAATTTTAAGTCCTATAATTATGATCTTAAAAACAATGTTTCTTAATTCATTATAAATATTTTCTGACCTTCAGATAATACCTTAAACCTTTGGTCATCACGTCAAACAAAGTCTAATAAAGATTAAGAGAATCTTAAGTTTTGATTTATTAATAAAATATCACATGGGAATTATATTTCAAACTATTTTAATTATATTTTTCCTAAAATTATGTATGATATTTGTAAATAAATGCAACTCAGGTTAATCATAGCTCTTTTTATTGAACAACATTAACAGAGATTTTATTTCAAAAACTACTTATATATGTATATTGTTGACAGATACAATTTTACAAAAGCATTAATTGCAATTAAACAAAAGCACCATCTTGAAATAAATAATGATATTAGGCTGTTATTGTGGGAATTTAAACTTCAAATTATTATTCGGGGTATAGCAAACACACTTAGTGAATCAACATATTAATTTTTCCATACGTGGTTTGCATTTGATCAGTCACACCTTTCCAATTATTCGCTCTCATAACTGCAGAACTTACCCTATTGCAATACAAAGAGGGTGGATGGCGTTTATGACTTTTTTTTAATAATAACAAGATATTTTACTTCTTTTGTCATTTCCTTTTTGTTCTCTGTTGGAGTTAGGTTACATTCTCAAAAAACCATCTGCTCCAAAACGAATAATATAATTGGTGATGATGATACTTTAAACAATAATTTTTTCTTGGTAAATGGAACCCTAATTCTTTTAAAATATGTTTAAAAATCAACGTTTTTTTAAGTTTAGTATCAGCATAATAAAAATTTGAGAGGTGTGGTGGTTAAGTGGTTTGAGGCACTGAACGGCCACAGTAAGCAACTGGTGCTTGACCCTTGACTGGAAGCCTATTCAGTTTCATATCGATAGATCGTATCGTGCCATTCAGATCATATCATGCCAGCTTGTCATGAAATAATAGGCGCCTTGTGAGCAAGGCTTACTACATTGCCACAATCATGCCATGGCGCACAAACTTGTCTATCCTTAACTTTCTAGACCATCTAAGCTCCTACGGACCGTTGCAGGGATGATTTTGATATTAAAATTCTAAACAAGCTTCTTATTCATCCTACGCATTTCTTAATGAATAAACATTTAAAAATTAACATTAGAAATTATTTTTTAAAAATTGCATTTTCGAAATTATTTTATTTCTATATTTTTACTAATACAAACTCCTAAAATGCTCTGTAAATAACATGTATCAATACCTTTAGGAATAGTTTATTTTATAGCGTATTTTAAAAGTTGAGTGAAACTCAAAATCTATTTGGGACAGATTTTTCAGACAAATTTATTCTGAGAAACTTAAGCATCAAGAAAAAAATCTTACCATACAAGCCAGTTTAAAGAAAACTACAATTTTAAAAATAGAAAACGTTTTTTCACCATTGCGGGTTAAAGAAATGCAACATGACATATGCACCAAGAATTCACATCTTTTCACAGAAATTTGTTTTTTCCACAGATGCCATATTTTTCGAAATGATCTGTCTTTTCGGCGAAATATTTCTGATCTCTAATAAGTAGTGAATTACGCAATTTTATTTGTGCAGCAACACTCTTGTTACGTGTATCTGAAGTGAAAGTATCACTGAGAACTGTTAAAATAATTATTGATCGAAATACATATCATTTCCTTAATACAAAATTACCTTACAATATATTTAGTTACCTCGCAATTGTTTTCTAATATGATAATAACAATGATCCCAATAATGCACGTAAAATGTTATAATTTAAGTATGTTTTTAATAATAATAAATTAGAAAAATGAAAATGAATAGCATGGGTAGTGTATTGGATAAAAGTTTGAGTTGATATGTTAATTAAGCGAAATATATTTGATCTTTTAAAAAAAATGACTCATGATTACATAAACGCTGTTTTCTCAGCAATAATTTTGTTATTTTTACCTGAAGTGAAAGTACCTCTATGAATGATAGAAAACTATTAAAATAATTATGATACACATGATTTTGTCAATATGAAATTACCTTAAAAAGCCTGTTTTCTGATAGAATAATATTAATAATCACAATAATATTCGTAAAAGGCATTCATTTGAAGTATGTTTTGAATTTTTAAAAAATGAATGAAAGAAAAATAATTTACATGGAAATGTAATGGCCAAACGTTGGATACAGAGATAAAAACTCAAACCTTTATACAATAATCGATAAAGTACAGTTTTATGAAGAATAAATTAGTACTAGTTAAAGAGTGATTTAGGAAAAGCACTTAGCATATGATGAAAAATTTTGAAGGATGTAACCCTAGAGATCCAATTGCTCAATATCGCAAATAAGTTCTTTAAAAATCTATTGCATATGATACATTAATCCAATGTGACGTAATACAGGCGTCTACTTCCTGGCGTCTTAATTGCTCTAAAATAGAAATATATAAATAAATGATATTAAAATTTCAAAAGAATAGTAAAAACTAACTTAATATAATTTTAAATTAAATTCATTTTCCATTGCACGAGATAAAGAGACAGAGCTATATTCTCTTTCAATTAAGGATGCAATGTGACGTTAAATGGTGAAATATACCTTCAGACGTCTAAATTAAAACAGAAGCCTAAACATACCGAAGCAGTAAAGGTGGAAGCCAAAGAACGTAGACGGGAGTATTTAAAGCCTTACAAACAAACTGATAAACCAAGCTGGACTGAAATTAGTTCTATTGTAAACTGTACGAGGAAGCTCTGTGGCATTTCCATTTCAATAAAAAATGGTATTCTGGTCAATAATCTTGTCACAATACCTCAATTATGAAATAAGGATTGCTTTAGCTGACCCATTATCCCAACGGATGACTTCTAAATACAATAATGCGATCACAATTTTTGGTTTTTAGTAGTTATTCTTTTTCATTCTTTATATTTTAATTACTGATATTTTGGAACAAGTAAAATAAAAGTCATGGAAGAATATTGTACTTGAAAAAAATTGACGTAGTAGAATGGAAAATATTGCAAAAGGATATTTTAAGGCATATATTTTCATTAAATTTGCACGAAAAAGAAGAAAAAAAAGTCAATTAGTTTAAAAAGAGATAGATCTCACAAGTGTATAGATGTATATATTTTTTTCTGTTAGTTTTGAAAGTTTCTTTTATCTAATTTATTCTTTTTAAATCTTATTAACCACTCGAGATTTAATCAAAGCTTTCAACATTGAACAAAAATTCATATCAGTTCTGCTATAAAAGCAATTTTTCAACGAAGCCAAAATTTTACCGACAAATGTCCCCTACTCCTTACCGTTTATAGCATTTTGTAATGCTTTTAATTTCTTAACCTTTTTTTATCATTTTAATGCGTTTTTACAAATTGCTTTTTTTATTGTTGTTCCTCACTTTCAATTTAATTTTCTTTGTTTGTATCGAAATTTTAGGAATCACGAACCTACTTTAAACAAAAAATCTACACACGATTTCAGACAAACATCTAAAATCAACAAAACTAATTTCTTTAGTCCGAACAGTCTTTGTTTAGATTATAATTAAATACTCTATTTACTAAATTAAACGGACTCCTTTGAATTACCTCTGTTGATAATGAAAAAGTTGTTCATGTTAGAAGATCGATATTCTTTTGAAGTTGTTTAATTAACTTTCAATAGGAAGCTTTTTCAATTAATAGAAGTTTTTTTTTCAAACTCGATTAATTAAACAGAATATTAAGTTATTTTTTTAATAAAGAAGAACCAAAAATAAAACATTAATTAAACCAATATTGTAAAAATTAAGCAAGCAAAAATATAGTAATTGTGTGTAGATATAAAATATTTAATAAGAACACACCAATAGTTAGAGGAATTAAAACTACATATTATCCTGGTTTTATAATCAAATTGCTTCATAAATTTGAAGAAAAAAAATATATGGACGAAATGTTTAATTATAAGATTAATTAAAATGTATTTTTTAATTAACACAGGGTTCATTGTCAGTAACTTCTTAAAATTGTTTAATTTTGGTACGTTGTCAGATTGATTTGATTTCATATGGCATTTGATAAGCTTATATGCGCAATTGATTAAAATCATTTACTTTTTAATCATGAAAGCTTTCTTTGTTTCCTTTTTAGTGATATTTTCTGTTTTAAACAAAGAATGTTTTTACTTTTCTTATTATAATAAAGAAACATGACAAAACAAAACAAACAGGACAAAATATTGGTAGGCAAAATGTGCAGGAATTTTTTGGTGTCAGTTTCAGTTTCACTGTACTTACTAAGGGAGCGACGTTGGTCCACCTAATATGGTGCCCCTGAAAGAGAGGCCAACGAATGATCGCCATGTAAATGCCCGAATTGATGTGATGAATGATAACATAGGTGGGCATTGGAAAATTTTTTTAATAATAATTAGCATTCATTTTTTATGTAAACAGCAGATTTTTTTTTAAATTTGTCTAACCAAACAATCCTCCTACCACAACAATGTTTTGAGCTGCCAGCTACTATGAAAACAAGATAAAGTGTCTTTCAAAAATCAAAACTTTTGATACTTGCTCTTGCTGACCCGTATCGCAAACTGTTCCTATTGTTTTTCTTACTTAAATTAGTTTAATCTCGCAACCATAGTCGCAAATCAGTCACAATTTGATTTACTGGTGAAAGATGTTGTTTCTATGGAAAAGCAGTAAATGTTGTTTATCTTCAATTTCACTCGTGTCCTTAATATCTATGTACATTTATTCACTTTTTTTCTTTTTTGTTTTATTTATTTATTTATTTATTTTATATGTGTACATGAAGAATGCAGCTTTGTTGCATGAAAAATAGGTTAAAACTATATTACTATGTAACATTTTATATTCTTTATTTATAAATCATTTATACTAATGCGTTCTTTTATTTTATGAAGCTATTACTTATCATAGTTATTTTAATTAATGCATGAGATACTTACTCATTTTATGTTCATTATATGTGTTTTTAAATGAAGAACCGTGGATATTTTATGCATTATTTTTTCTCCTTAGAAATATAAATTAATATTTAAACTGGTATTAAATGAAATTTAAATAAACATCTGTATAATTAACAATAAGAAATAACTATTCATATTTTTCGCAAATCGATTATTAGATAATGTACAGTGAAAACAAAAGAATCTGTCAATGGGGAAATATTCTTTTAAATTTACCCTTTTGTTAAAAAAAATCCAATCGGATTTTACAAAAAGAGGAGTATTTTTTTAACGATCTAGGGATAATAGCTCATTCTTTAAATATTATAAGCAGTTTAGACTTAATAATAAAATAATTATATTTCGTTATCATAAAAAATAGTACGGTTAAACTATATCGTGCAATGAAAAGAAATACATTAATCTATTCATGCATTTTTTTAGTGATGAATTTTAAGCTGTTAATTAACTACTAAGTGAAGGTGTATATCATTATTGGGATCAATCATTGAAGATTGGTGAGCTATAAATATAAAATCAAAGTTAAATTTTAATATTTTAGCAACTATTTTAATTTTTATATGTTACGATAAGGTTAAACAATATATTATTTTCATAATGAAACATATTTTCTGCAAAAATAGTTGGTTGATAATATGCATCCTTCTACCATTTTATTTGCATTTATTAACACAAATTGTAGGAAAAATTTTTAACACGATATTGCAGAATTGCAGCGCATTTCTTAACATGATGAGTATTTCTAAAGAAATCTCCGCCAAATCAAGCGCACTGCCGGAAAGCGTACGCATTAATGTATAAGCTTTACGAAGCACGCTACTGACATAATGAAATAAATTAAAACAAAATTTTATTTTTAATAAAAGAATAATTAAGAAACTTTTAAAGAAATTTCAGTTTCAATTGTTAAAATTATACAATATTTATAATTTTAAATTTATACAATATTTAATATACAATATATAATATACAACATATATAATATACAATATCTACAGTATATATTGTATAATAATATTATACAATATATAATTTTTGCATGGTGACTGTCAGTCACCTAAAACTGACAGTCAAAGTAGCCTAAACAGAAAGTTCAGAGTCAATTACCGATGATTGTGGTAACCATGTTAAAATATATTCATAAAAATATATTTTAGCACGAATAGATACTGACAGTTTTATCAATTATTATAATTAACAAGAACTATAAGAATTAATATAATTACCGGAAAATATATCCCATGATTTAATTTTAATAATTGATAATGATTTTGACATGAATGCTCTAAAACATAATTACCTCTTTAATGGATATTCTTCTGGTCTCAATAAAGTATTACACCCTTTCAACTCCCCATTGTCTCAAGGATTAAATTAATTTTATAAATTTCCTTAATTAATTTTATAAATTTCCTTAATTAATTTTATAAATGTCCTTAATTTTATAAATTTCTCTAATTAATTTTATAAATGTCCTTAGTTAATTTTATAAATTTCCTTAATTAATTTTATAAATTTCCTTAATTAATTGTATAAAATTCCTTAATTAATTTTATAAATTTCCTTAATTAAACTTATAAAATCCTAAAGCAAAGAATGGATCTTAATTGTTTTCCTATAGTCTAAAGTTAAAATGTTAGCTGAAAAATAGATTTTGTTCGTATATTTTAAGGAAGGATTACATTTCTAACTATTGCTTTTAGACTCAAGGAGTAACTTAATTTAATAAGAAATTTGTATTAAAGTTGTTAGAGAAATGAAAATCTAATAATTATTGTGTTCGTTTTTAGAGTAATTAAATACAAAATTTTTTACCAGGTTACTTTAAATGATATTTACCTTTTTTTCCAGATCCTAAATAGTAAATGCAAAGCTCCTTTCAACATTAGATTTCTGAGATTGTGTAATACCCTTAAAATCGAATCGTACTTTGAAGCCAAGCGTACTACCTCCAATAAATATTACTGAACTATATAAACATTAATAACTTGAAACAGGTATACGATTATTAACGATACTTTGTGGTAATCAGCAGTTAGTGAGATATATCCATTTGACTGCTGTGTTATTACTACTTGAATAGGATATTATTTCCCTTAGAATGTTATGAGAAATTCGATCAGCTTATTCTAGTAACGGATTGAGATAACTATTACTTTAGTGAGAGCACTTATCTAAGTTTGAAGAAGATTTATGATGAGAGCGTTAATGAATGCACAGCTGCTTAATGAAAGTGAATATGTTGGATAACATTTGATCATTTTCAGCTGTGGCGAGATTTCGAATCAAAGTTAAATTTGGTTATATTTGAAACTTCAGTTTTTTTTCGCAGTATATTTACAGAAACATGTTTACACTGCGATTGCTGTTAATGCATATTTTTAACAGAATTTTTCAAAATTATTAGGAACTGAAAGCATTTTTAAGAAAGTTCCATAATTTCTGAGGAAAAATCTTTCATAACTCAAAAAGTATTCCTGTATACTCTAAAACATTATTACAGTGAATAACTGTTATAATCTGTAGTATCCCCAAGATATTTCAAAGCGATATCATAAGTAGTTTCTTATAAAAGGTACATCAAAAATGGTAGTTTTAGCTTTATTGATATATGCCCTCCCCTTAATATTTTGGATTTTTTCTTTCGAATCATAAATCTCAATGTATTTTTTTTCATGCATAAATCTTTTAAAGCATTGAAAGATATACGTGTGTGATTATTAAAATGAAAGCTGCTTCAAAAAAGAAAAAAAATAAAGTTTTTATCTATAAACTCATTTGCAATTTCATTTTATGTCTAGCTACTTTAAAACTGAGAAACATAAGTTGAATGCAAAAAGCATGCATAAGTAATAAGAATATATAAAATTAATAACAAAAATGGTATCAGAATTTAAGTTTAGACATGAAGATTAATAATTTGAAAACACAGAACTATAATTTTCCAAATGAATTAAACAATTTCTAAAAGATTAAAAAAGGGAGTTATTTGCTTAATGAACTATAGTTTTTAAAGCTAAGGAAAAACGGGATAAATGATTTTAGCATATTCCAGTGCATACGATGCTTCATGCCGATGTTTAGAATAAAAGCACTTAATGAGCTTTGAAAAAATAAATTGTGCGTAACTATACACTCTAAAACTTAGATATGAAATGCATGTTACTAATTTTGTAATATTCTTAAAAACTCGCCCTTAATTTATACATTTTTTTCGCATGTTTTGCTATTAATGCAAGCTTCATTAATTTGAAATTTTGTTCGAAATTATCTTTGGAGCTTATTTCCTAAAGTTAAAAACTTCCATGAAGTATATTTCTAAATAAATAATAGAAGAGTTAATTAAATTGAGTAGCACAGCTGTGCTTTTGTTTTAAAGAGTTTTTGAAACAGGAAAATAGCTTTCTCTGCTTTATGCTCCTTTATATGTGTCCTTTAATCTGTTATACGGAAATAAAATGCTACAGCAGAAATGCATATAATTTTTTTCGCTTTATTAAGATTAAAGTTTATTATAAGAGTATTAATTTTATGTTGATAATCAGCTTATTACTTGGATCAGTTTGAGACTCTCAAAATATTCATGTTAATTTAGGTTATATTTTTGTTAAAACAAATATTTTTTAAGCATCTTAAAGAACAATAAAAACTGCACTGTTAGAAATTTCTCGAAAAGAATAATTAAATAGCAGTTTATTTAATTCTTATTTTACCAAATTCAAGCGAAAGAATCAAATAACCACAAGAAAATATGGTACCTAAACAGTTTACTGAGAGAAAAATTATTTATGAATTGCTTTTACCTAATACGTTTATAAGCAACTAGAATTCCATAGCACCAACTAGTCCCATTTAATGAAGCAACTTAGTAATTCCTTACAGCCGTGTTCATATTATAGGTGAGAGGGCTAATTTGTCAATCAAGACAGAGAGTTCGAGGCAAAGCGTTAACCCTAGAAAATTACCTTAATTCTTATTAAAACATGTAGAGTTTCCAGCGTCCTGTGCTTCCTAATTTGTGACTCTGGACTATTAGAGTACGGTATTCTCAATCAAACATAGATGACAGCACTATAAAGCTGTTTAGCACAAAAAGCCTAGCATTTCCCATCTCTTATGATAGTTGAAACTGCCAGCTAAACTAAATAAACCGCATTGAACGGTCCATTTGATAAAACACAACTTAACGACGATCTAACTCCAATGCCAATTCCCTATCAAGAAGCTTAGCTCCAATGTCTAGTTAAATGTCTTTTTTATGGCTTTGAAGTAATGATAGTTGTAAATGGTTAAAAGACGTATAGTTTTTTATTCGTTGTTTTTTAAACGTACTAGTTGTAAACGATTTCAAAACCGCAAAGTTAAAAAAAGTTCTTTACCGTAAACTTTATGGTAATTAGATGGACAAGCCGGTGCTAGTTATTGTATTAAAATTTTAGACTGAAAATTTCAACCGTGCATAAAAAGCGCATAGTAGTCACATAATTATATAAAAAATAATAGTTTTATTGATTTAAATTTTATTTGGTTACACTTCTTAAGTTAATATTTTTGAAAATATTCTCTCCACTATCAAGAGATACTTAACAAAACATTTCTAGAGGTTTAAAAGTACGACTTCTCTCCCAACTATACAGATTTCAATTTCTAGTTTGTGGCTATTTTCTAGTTCTCCTATGTTTTATAGTTCAAAAAGTAAATAGCTTAAAATATTTAAAAAAAATGAAAATATCAAAGTAAAATGAAAAAAGCAAGTTCCTTCAGAGAATTTTTACTGCAAATAATTGCAGATTTTCGGAGAAAAGGAACTCGAAATTAGAGTAATAGTTTTTTTCCCTGCAAATTTATTGTTCAGATAAAATCTGTTTAAATAAGGGTGAATTCATGATTAAACATGCACTACTTGTAACTTACAACGAGATCCTTGGAATGACGTTATATCTGAAAATGATGTCTCGTCAAGCGGGAATTTCTTTCCTTCCAGAAATTTAAGGTATTTTTGAGGTTGCTTTTAAGGTGGTAAAGCTGATTTGAGGTTTATTCGAAGTTAATTTTGAACAAAAATTTTAAAACATCAACCTCCGAAGGTGTATGAAGTTGTTTTATTCACACTTGAGGTTGTTTTGAGGTTGATGGAAATATACTTTAGAACAACTAGCTTAGAGAGTTTGTTTCTAAGGTATCTATATTTTTTCTACTCCACAAGCAAATACGTATATTTGAGGTTTGAATAACTACTCCCTATCTGAATTAAAATTATTTATGAGTTATATATAAGCTTAATTTTGTGAGATTGCAAATTAGGATTATTAATGATGTTATTTTTTGTGCAAAAGGCAACTTTATTTTCTACCTCAGGTGTACTTTTTAAGTCTGTCAACCTCAAAGCAGCTTCAAAAACAACTTATTTTTTATAAGGGTTATCGGCGCCACGAAATTTGTAGAACTGGATTTTTGGCAAAGAACTCGACCGGTTTTTTTCTACTGGTATCTATTTCCCAGAGTCCCTATTTTTGGATAGAATGCTGATTTTTGCAAACTAAATCCAATCTGCGCTTTCTTGTCTGATATTCTGTAACCGAAATTTTTTAATCTGTTTTAAGACTGGTCATCAAACGAACATATGACATCTTAATTTATAACCAACATCTATATAATTCCCAACAAATTGCATCCTAAATGATAATCAACATATATCTAATTACCAACAAATCTCTCTCTGCCCTTATTCTATTCAGCAAAGATAGTTACAAATAAATTTAAGCTATTAAAGTTTACATTCTAAAATTACGGTAAACTTTTGACAGTCATCTGTCCATCCAATCAACCGAAAAGTTCACGGTTAGGAAAATTTGTAAACTTAAACGGATTTTGAACCATTTACAAGTGGTATGGTAAAAAACTGTAAATAAAAAACTGTGTAATTTTGTAATTATTTACTAGCTTGCCTCTAAACCTGTTAAAATGAAATCTCTCAGTATAATGGAGTAAGTTATGTTAGACGTTTTGTAAGGTAATGGACATTGGTATTATGTAGTGGTTGAGTGAACAGTTGAAAATGACTAAATTACTTTATCTATATCTGGCATCGATCGTGAGAGAAGAGAAGTGCTAGACTTTTGATTTTATGCAGCTTTGCGATGCTGACATACATAATTGAGGGAAAGTTTCGTATTCCAATAATCCAGGGTTATCAATCGAAAAGCGTAAAACACTGAAAACACTTTAACGTATACAATGTCTTGAATATATTGAAGACATGGAAGAAATATTATGGTGTCGAAGTATGGATTCAAATCCCTGTTCAGCCAGTCTTTGGTCTGACAGATTAGCGGGATTAATTAGAGTATGAACCCAGCAGCATGGAACTAAGCTGAGTCACCATGTGTTCACCATACGCGTATTATTGTAAGATAGTTAGGCATCTGTTGTTGTGTTAGACATCTGATGATTGAAGTATTGAATTCGCAATTCTTATCAAATGGCTTAGCTTCCAGATTTTGGAGAATGTACCCACAATTTTCACAAGTTGGTATGGAAAAAACTTCCGGTCGTTTAACCGTCATTAGATGAAAACAATTAACAAATGATTTTTGAGCTTAACAGTTTGAATTACAACTTTTTTTTAAAACTTTTTGGTGACTTTGTTTGAATATAGTAAAATAACATTTAAATAAATGGTTACATTTTGGAAAAAGTTTTAAATTTTCTTTTTCAGGCCTAAATATTTGGACAAAAAGGCGTAATGCAGAAAATTTTATTATAACTAAGAAATTGAAACTAGTACAAATAGTTTTAAATGAATAAATGTAATTTGAATCAAATGCTTTGAGGAAAGCAAATGCTCTATTATTTGAAACTCATAAAGAAAAGATTGAAAGATATTAATATGTTTTATTGAAACTCCAAAACTATTGCTGACCCTGAAAAACGTTTTGAATGTCTTTCTTTAAAAGAAGAATAAAATAAAATTAAGATAATATTCAGATACTCGTCAATGTTCAGTTGATAGTTGTTTTATATTGTGGTCACGTACACAATGTGGGATGGAATTTACCTTTCAGTACAATGTAATATTATCATGGAAGAAACACGTGACTATTTGGTAAAGCAGTTCACAATATAAACAAAAAATATAAATAAGCTGTTAAGTTATTAAGATTTATTACATAATTTACGGAAGAATATTTTTTTTTAATTTTACAATTAACTTTTATTACTTACGTTTGAAACTGTAGAGTGTTCAATAGAAAAAATAATAAATAAAGTCACATTTTTTTACTATCTTGTTTTGATTTCCTTCCTTTATAATTTTAATGAATATTTTTTTATACATTTCCTGCTTCACTCGTTCATAAATTATTTAAATACTTTTTTTACTATCAAGTTAGAAGAAATATTAGAAGAAATATAACGAAGACAAATTACTTAAAAAATATAATAATACCTAAAACTAAGCATAAATACTTTATTTTAAGTTAGAAATGATAAATTTTTGTTTTTGAAGTATTATTATTGAAATAAAAGAATAATTTGAGTAATTCTAGTTTTTGAAACATTTAATATTTTACTCGAAAGAATATAAGCTTTATTTACCCAATTATTATTTTTTTAAATTCAAACACGTGATAACTTAAATATTTATTTTTTCATAAAACATTTATTTTTTATCGAACGCACTTTTATTTTCATAAAAAATAAGTTAATCTTGCACTACTTTAAAACTCATATTTTTGAAACTTCATTTTTAAAATATTGATAAGTAATTTTTATAATATACATGTTCTTTACTTTAATAACTGAAATTCTTCCTATTGTTAGATATCGGAATTTCAATTACTCAAGAAAGTAATGAGGAAAGACTGTTTATTGATTTTTCTGGAAAGACGTGAAATAAGTATATTTTATCCCAAAAATATCTAAGAAAAATAATGAATTTTAATAAAAATGACAAATGAAGTAGTGTTGTGACTTTTTATTGTATAATTGCGCTTCACTTGACAAAAGCAATACGGTTCCCAGTTCTTAGTTTCAAAAGTTAAATGATGATTAATGACTTTTTTCAAACTACATAAATGGTTTGAGTCATGTCAAATACACATTTTATGACCATTTAAAACGATTCTGTAGAAATTGAATTTGCGATTGACAGATATGTTTTGCTTTTAGTTTTCAATTTCAGTTTAATTACCAATCGATAAAGTATGTATATTAAAATTAGTTTTCGAAACATAGCATAAAAAAATAAAATACAATAAAAATCAATTATTCATTATTTTAATTAACGGAGAATTATTTTTTTCTGGAATCTGCGCAAGATTATAAGAACATCGTGTTTTTATGCAAACTGTACATAAAAGCATTGTGTTACAATGCTAATCATTTGCAGTATTTGGTGCTAATACTCTCAATAAATATTTAAATGCCTGCAGGGCAACAGTGAATGTCATCAAAAGGATAAATGACATATAATTAGATTTTTGCGATCAAGATCCAGTTTACAGTTATTACGTAGTTTTCTAGTCTCACATTTTGTAAAAAATAAGCCGTATTTAACCTATTATTAGTCTATGAAAAATTCTGTGTAAAATATGTGTTTGTTAAAAATAAATTTAATTTTTCAAAAGTAAGTAGTGGACCAAAATCATTACTGTTAGAATCATTATTGTTTTGAGGATATTATTATCAAGATTTTGATGAGCACTCACTTTCTTATTGCGTAATTGTTTATTGTTTTGTTTTTCAATAACAGATGTGTAAACTTGTCAATAACCACTGCTTCATTTGCTGCATAATTAAAGTTGAAGAAAGTCTACGCAATTTTAACATTATAACGCAATGTCATTTTCAAGACGATTACTGGATGATGAAAACAGGCAAGTTAATATGCAGGAAAAAATACAATCTCCAACATTAAAATTCAAACATTTAACAACATTCAAACATCAACAACATGCAAACAACATTCAAATGGGGAATCAAAAACATAAGAAACCAGGAATGATTAAGTTGATAAAAAAATATTCTACGCTGATTTATCCCACAGTACGTAGATCACTGAAGTCAAACATTACTGGTAACGATCAATGAACGGGTGGTTGACAACTTTGACCAGCCTGTGAAGGGATCGAGGGTGCGCGTAATCATTCCTTGACGACGGGCTACAAGAGAAAATAATATTCTTTTCAGCAGAGGATTAAATTATGAGGGTATGTCTGCGGACCATCCTTAACCTTCCAAGACCATTGCCAATAGCCCATTATACAGCTCCTACATGATGTAAATAAAGTTCTGACTGATTTTTACGACTTTGATCATTTTTAACATATATAACTGAGCATTTTCCTATTCTTATCCTGCTATATTTTAATAATTTTAACAGGAATCTGTTTCCAAATATTCGATAAATATTTTCTACTTTAATCAAATAGACATTTTAATGCCGGATGTTTTGTTTCCGATTTTGTTTATTTGTACTAGACTTAAATAGCAGTTATTCATTTTAAAAGAGTGCAGTTTAAATTAATTTTCAATTGAACTAAATATTTTTAATTTATTACCCATTTCATCAACACATTTGTTCTCTATAAATTTTCATGATTCTCCGAGGTAACTTTTAAAATGTCAAGGATCGAAAGACGGCGATTGAAATGCCATACTTACTATGAAATAAAACAGTACAGAAATATAATAATAATAAATGGTAAGAAATTTCTGTTTCTTATAAATGTGTATGAATCCTTCCTTTCAGAAACAATTTCTTTTCACAATAACCGGGTATTGCCAGCTAAAAAAATTCGAAAGTGAAACTTAAATTTCAATTTTACTACGATTTATCATTGCTGATTGATTATTCAGTCTACTAACAGAAATTTTCAATTTATTCTTTCTATGTTTTCTATTTAATTTCAATTTATAGATTTTTGTACGCATATATAAAAATTCCCAAAACTAATGAGACATGCAATTCTTGCCATAAATAAAACAATTATAACAATTCTGAAGTTTATTGTTTCTTGCTTCTCAAAAATAGAAACTGGAAAACATCTAAGCAATGTTTAAATAAATGAGTGCTTACATTTTACAATTGTTAAGTAATTTTTATATTTATTTTTTTAATCGGATAAATTTCTTGCTGAGCAAAATGAAAACCCACCTTTGTTTGGAATTTTACAGTTTAAAAAGTCTTACACTTTATATTTACCTTTTAAGAGTGGTGAAGTCAATCACTTTCATTTGTTACACATAGTTGTTTAGTATAGCTTATAGTTTTTATTATAGTTGTTTATTATAGCTTATAGAGTTTTGGCTTTTTTCTATAATTGTTACCTCAATTGTTTAAAATTAAATTGACTATGCTTAAAGGAATTTTGCAGAAAATTCTACATTATACTATTATAGTGTGTACTTGATTGCTGAATAGCATAACATTATTTTAAAAAGAAAGTAGAGGTTATCTAAAATTATTTTTCACAATGTGCAAGCATTTAAAAAAGGCAACATCAATTCAACATCATTTTATTTTATTGGGATATACTTGTTTGCTGAACAGGAGAACATTATTTAAAAAAGAAAATAGAAATAATCTGAATTTTCTTACAAGAAAAATGCAACACCAACCGAAATAATTTTATTATATTGGGATATACTTGATTGCTGAATAGCATAACATTATTTAAAAAAGGAAGTAAGAATCTAAAATTATTTTCCACGATGTGTAATCATTAAAAAATGCTATGAACGACTACTGGTTATTCCCACAGTATACAAATGTAATGACACGGTTCCTAGTAGTTCATTTAAGCAAAACACTGGCAGAGGTTAGTGAGAGGGAATGTGACCACTTTTATGAGCTTAGGAAAGTACCGAGGTTGCATGGTATCGATCCACTTCAAGCTGTTCTACCTTAAAGTGCTCGATCTCTCATACAGTAATGTAGTTTAATATTGTTAAAGTGTTAATATCTGTATTCAGCGTATTTGGAGTCTTTGGAAAAAAATATTAAAAGTTCTAGACAATTTGAAAAATTTAAGTTTTTAAAAATTAAGAATAATAAATACGTTATCTTTTAATCTCTATACTAGATTTTAATTGCTTTACTGTTTTGTAAAATGGTGTAAACATAGAAAGCAGAATATTCGTGAAAGTAACAATAATACAAAGGAGGAGGAAATTTGCGAAAAAGAAATATTATTTTTCATAAAAAGGTTGTCCAATAATTGCTTTTTTTTTTTTGCAAAAAAAGCATTACAAATACAGCTTTTTGTAATCATCATGGACATAGCTTCATTCCAACGTAATAATAAAATTATTAGTCAATAAGATGCCAAATAAGCTAATTCGGTAATCGAATCTAAGATGCAATATAATTTTATGAATTTTTTTTAAGACAGTGGATCTTATTTTTTGTCATACCATTCGCAACGTTTGTAGTTCTATAAATTTAAAATAACATAAACCTTCACGAATGGACGTTTTTTTTATGATTGTCAAAATGCTTCCTTTTAGTTTTTTAAATCTTACTATGGTTATTTTACTTAATAATCAATATTGAAGCAGAAAATTATGATTTAAGAGACTTAGAATTAATTTAGAAAAAATAAAAAGCATATTATATTCAAAAATCAAAAACAACATTAGAAAACAACAAAAACAACATTAGAAATGGCAAAAAATAAGATCAAAATGTTCCCAATGTCACTTCTAGTATTAACTATTGAGAAAATCTGAAATTTAAAATAGCTACTGTAAATTTTTAAAACTGAAACTAAACCGATAAAAGTTTCTGAATCTGTATCCCTCTCAGTCATAAATGACATAATAATCTTATAATAATTTTCATGCAATTTAGTTGTATGAAACTTGAATTTTTAACTAATAATCTAGCTTATGAGACCTAGTCTATTGACAAACACTATCACTTATAAATAACTTGAAACCAGACTAGACTTGAACAAATTTTATTAGAATGAAGTTCGAATTAATCTAAATTTTCTGAGGTAAGGAAAACAAATTGGCACATGAAAGAGATTTGAGTCATTACTTCTAACTTGGTCATAAAAGTTTAGATAATCTTAATTGTTTCTTCAATAGAATATAGTGAACTAAAGATACGAAAACTTTTAAATGGAACCCAATCCATATTTAATTCCCACTCTTTAAAACCATCCCTTGTAAAAACAAAGTTACTTTTCCCTTTTATTTACTCTAATAAAAGGAAAACGAAAGATACTTTGCGCATTTATTACTTCCCACTCATAAATTTTCTCACCCAATTTACATTTCAGAGACTAAATGGAAGTGCGAAATTAGCTTAAAATAGCTGTTGTAAAACCGCATTCCATTAAGCGAGATTTTTAATGATGTTTTAAAATTCCCAGTTGATTTGCAATGCTGGTTAAACTCGTCTATTTTAAAATACGAGACAAAATGTATTCGGTAAGGCACGAGACAAAATGTATTCGTTTGTTAACTTCTTCCTCCATTTATAGCACTATTTCACTTTTGTTCAATTCGTAATTTAGATTTTTTTAATTTATCGTAATTGATAAAATTGCATCAAAAAATACTAAAGGTACTTTTTAAAAAATACTAACCTTTATTTTTTTGGAATTATTTTATAATATTAGACATATGAACGCCTTCAGAATATAAGACATCAATTATATATTATGGTTTCGTATTATGAAACTAGAAAAAATTGATAATATTACTAAATAGTTAGGAATATATATATATATATATATANATAATATTGTACTATTTTTTTTATTTAAACGAATATATATATATATATATATATGTATAATATGTATTGTTTTGGGTATGCATGGATCAGAATCTGGGATCGAATCCATAGCACCAAAAGCGTGTAAATGACGCTCTGACTGCATGCGCCATCAGATAATTGCTTGTGCAGATAATTTCTACTGAATGCTGATAAGTAGATCGTGTCATATTTATTTCTTTAAAATAAATTAATCATAGCCCACAATTTCTCAAAATTAATTGCTAAACTTCCAATTATCTAAAGTTTAACTACATTTATTTAAAAACATAAATTCATTATTTTGCTATTTAGTGATTATTTAGTTGCTAATGACTTAGAATTTTTAATTCCCAATTTATTCCTGATAAAATACTATTCATAATATTTTCACATTAATTTTCAAAATCTCTTGTAACAATATAAGTAAACGCATTATCTAAGCTTTAATATTTCATTATTTACTCTAGTTTAGAGGTGCGCAGGTTTACCAAATTAGTGTTCGATAGTTATTGGGGAATGTTTGTTTAAAAGAAAAGATTAATGTTCTGTCTGATAAGAAGCGGGTAATTAAATTTAATGGAAATGAATTAACATTTTTAATAGTTTTATGAAATATTTTGAAACATCGTATGCAAACTAATTAAAATAATCCCATTTAACTACTTTAACACATTCTGCACGTGTTTGCTTTTTAAACTAAAGGAAACAACATTCGATTTAATTTGTATCACTTATAAATAGAAGTTCTCCTCTTTCCTAATCGATTAACTCTTTTCTGATTTATCTTATGTTTTTTTAATTTAAGTTTTAAAGTTGGTGTCCAGTGTATCCTAGCCAAATTTATTCAATAATAAAATAACACTTACATCACTTCATGATGAAATTGGCTTAGCTTTTAATTATTTAATTATTAAAAAGCTATTTTAAATTTTTCTAGTAACATAAATAATCCAACATTTGTTTTGAATACATGGTATTATGTATTAAGATTTATAGACAAATCGATTTGTCCAGTTATTTACATATTTATTCAAACTTAATAAAATAAAATAAAAATTTCGTTGAATTGTTTCAAAACATTTTTTTATTTTTGATTTGTTTTTAAAACCGATAAATATATATTAATTTCAAGTAAATAAAAATACTTTGTTCATTTTAAACGCGGATGTGTAAAAAAATAATGCAAAGAAGTCGAAGAAGTTTACAGAAATACATTTGATCTTATGTACCGCTAACATTTTTTGAATGCTTTGCTAATTCACTAAAATTTACAATATAATTAACACAAAAAACTTGGGGAATTCGGTATACCTAGAAGCGCGAAAGTACGTCAAATTGACCCAGAGTGATATACAGCATCGCTTTAAAATGAAATTAACTTTGTATTTGTGATTTGACTATATTGGCGTATTTAATGCTAGACAAGATACTATAAAAAATTTTAGGTGGAAAATATAACCATTTTTTAAATTATAATCGGTATTTATGATTATTTTATTACATTTACAAAATACTTATATGACTGCATATCGTAGTTGTATAACTACGAAATTCAACTAAGGAAAAAAGAGCTTCTATTCACTTAGCATACCTCTTTTTTACAAGTTAAATGCAATTTTTATAATATCTTTCTGTACGAGTCGCTCCTTTTCTGCGAATTGATAATTATCAAATTAAGTAAATATCCAGAGTTTTGCTTCCGCATTTAAGTATTTTACAATTAGCCCTTTTTTGAACTACAGCATAATTCTTCTTCTTTTGAGTGACTTCTTTTATTTGAGTTCTGATCATTGCTGTCTGAATTACGCTGTTCCAAATTTAGTTGCTTTAGAAAATCTAAACTTGAAATCTTCCCTGCAGTTAGTTTCTGCAATAACCATGGATTACTTCCTGCAAGATGAAGGATATTGTAGAACACTAAAACAGGTCATTTTCTTTAGCCTGCTTTTGTCGAATACTTTCTAGCCATTTGATCCGCTACATCAACGCCGAACCTCATGGCATTGTAAGAAGAAATAGTTACTGGGAGCCTTTATGAAGTATTATTTTGAATGTCTACTGTGGGGTGTAGAGAGAGCTAAAGAACGCCATTTTTATTCTTTTGTCCATGACATACAGTCATTCTTGCATCGTTGGTTCTAAGCATTACTGTATCATGTAAAGTCATCTGTACTTCCTTCACTAATTCAGGTAATTCTTTTCGATTTTTCGTTACTGTTCCAATAAAGCTAGTTTTCTTAGCTTTTAGCATTCCAGAGAGAAGTGTTGATGTAAAACAATTTATCCGTTGTGACATTTCTGTCTTTGTTTACTTACAGTCCTATCAAACGTAACACAACGTATTCAGATAGAGGAATATTTTCGGGACGTTAGTAGTCTTTACCTGAATATCGGAATCCATTTATAATGTATTTGCTATCAACATCAGCTGCAAGCTAGAACTTGATTCCAAATTTATGTGGTTTGCTTGGCGTACGAAATTTGGACTCTTCGTTTGGAATTGCATATTCCTCATAGCTAATTTCGAAATCATCACCATTTACGTCTCTCGAGTCATTTTCAAGTAGCTGTTCAAGAGCTCACTAAGAGTAAGTTTACGATTATTTTTATTCCGAGACATGTTTATTCAGTTGAAAAAAAATTCAAATGCGTAAGTTCACTTTAATGCAGACCGTCTGCTATATGTGAGGATATGGAAAACAAGCGTTACATGTTCTCCTTTGATGACGTTACGGTAGAATTTATCTAAGAGTGGAATTATGTTTTCACTTCCTTTCTAATCAGCAACTAGCATTGTTCTGCAATGTCCTCCATTCATCAAAAGAAAAACAACAGGGGGAAGGATATGTTCCCAATTCAGAGCTATGAATGTCTCATACTCTATGAATGACTCTTCGTATCAATTCCCAAAATTATTCCTTTGTAGCACTGACGTCATTATTTAGAGAATTTCTATACAACAAAAAGAGAAAAAAAGAAGAAAGAAATATTTCTAATTTGTTATTAAACGCAGTACATACTTTTAGGAACTGCGTCAGAATGACCCAACCCCACGGTTTAAAGCATAAGTGTAAAAAACTAAACATTTATTTAAATATGGCTCATAATATTTCTACGGTAGGTGATAGTCACAAAATTAATAAAAGTCAGAAGTTTTCGTCCTGTTTTGCTTATAACTTTTTCAGAAAAATGATAACAAGAATGATTTTGGGTCAAAATGACCCACTCCATTGTTCTAATGTTATGGTATTCATTAGTCATTTCATAAAGTTTATAAATTGCTAAGGAATGATTATTTATTTTAATGCTCCTATTATATAGAAAGTTGTAGAAACGGTTAAGAATAAGTTTTATCCCACTAGCAAAAGGGCTGAAGTCTGCGAATGTTTCTCCCCTATACACTATTTTTTTAATCCTAATACACGAAAAAACCTGTTATTCTATTATTTATTTAAATTATTATCTAACAACAAATTTATTCAAGCATCATATGCGTCAATACATGCATAACGATTTTTTACTTTACTCTTAAACGAATTATTGCTATTTCTCTATTGATAGCTTTTTTCTCTCTTGAAATATTTCAACGTAAGAAAATCGTCTGCAGACTCATTTTTATAAATGGCGGGCTCTAAGTCAATGAAAAAATTCCATTTTTCATACGGCTCTACTGAAGGAATCAATTTGAAACGAGTTTTGGAATCGGAGGCCAAATTTATCCTTTGGAGTCAGTATTCAAATTTCAGAATGATAGAACAAATGTTTCTGGAGTTATAAAGGCACACACAGACAGAGAGACAGACTAGCTCTTTATGTTATTGTTATAGATGTATGATTATATGCACGCACAGTATTGTTTGTCACTTATCTTTAAAGAATCTATATCCTCAGCATTCTCCCAGAGATGTTAATTACATTTTGTCTTGGGTCACACCATCATTTAATTTTACTGCAACACTATTATGTTCAATATGATGATAAGTTGTACCATATTAGCGTATTTTTTCCCACCTAATCAAAGGATACTATAATTCAAAATGAACAGGAATAATGTTCAATTTACCTTGTTAGTATTGTAGCAAATTTTGACAGTATCTTGTCTGATTTTGAACCGGTACTCCCATGAGTTAAATATTTAATCATATTAAAGTACGTGAAAAAGTTTTGTTTGTTGCACGCGTTTTAATTTACCGTAAACACTTCTTGAGTGGATACTTTAGTGTCAAACAGTAAAAATTCTTTAGAAATATTTTGGGATATTTTAATAGAAATGATATTAAAAACAAATAATTTGCTTTTTTTTTCTATTTAGTCTTTTTTGGAGTATGGTGAAAGTATAGATTTAAAGAAATTCAAATTCACATATTGAGGGAATGTATTTATAATTTATTTTTCCATTTCATTTTCACTGCATAATTGCAGAAAACGAAAATAACAGCTTTCTCTGACTCAAAATCTTTTCCCATCAAGAGATCAGAATAAAATATTTTAATGACTATTGACATAATTCGAGCATTTTTTTTATAAACAAAGTAGATAATATCTTGTTTGAATCTTCAGAATCACCAGGATGTGTGATTTTTCCACATCTCCTTAACGCAATTGTAAAGATCCAAAATCCAAATTCAAAATAAGATTAGAAAAAAAAATTGTTAAATCTACATTCTTTTTTTTGAAACTATCTTTGTTAAACTTTTTCTAAACTTTTTTTTCCTTTAACCTATAACCTTTTTTCAAATTTTAAATAAAAAGAAAGAAAAAGAATCTTCATGTCTATGTGAGATATGTAAGCCAAAATCCAAAAGTAACTATTTAAAATAATGCTCATATACTTTTTTCAATCCTTTCTAGCAATGAACTCGAAAGTATTAAATTAGAAAAAAAAACATTAGATTTATTCAGAAAATAAGGTTTTCTGCAGTTTTATATTATTCATTAAACAGTTGTATGAAAATCTAATTACACAGTTTTACAAAAATGAATACCAGAATGAATAATTAATAAAATTTTAAATAAAAATATATAATTAGTTATTATGTATTAGAATATTAGTATATATCTTAATATTAGTAGAATTTGCATTACAATAAATTTATTTATATTATTTATTACAAGTGTAATAGTACTGTCAGCAAATTGTAATGAAAAATTGTAAACCTGACTATATTTTAACTATATTTCTTAAATAAAAGCGTTATATTTATGTAAAATATGTTTTGATATAACACTTCTAAATATATTTAAAATTTACTTTGAAAAAAAAATGTTATTTTCAAAAATATTCATTCCATGCATTAATTTTGTTTGCTTTGCAGGAGATTTATGAAAATGCAAATTTACTTTTTAAATATCTCATTCAATTTTTTTTCAATGTTTGTTATAAAATATTTTTGAAGTATTCCATCATTCAAAAGAAAAAAATATATAATTAGTTTAGCTTTTATATCTTCCAATGACATATTTACTCATAGAACTTAAATTTAAAAAAAACTTGTCTTACAGAATATTGTTTAAACGTATAAGAGTTTCATTTTAGGCACAAAATAAATAAATATTTTAATCTAAACTACGTTATATATTAGAAATGTTCTTAATGAAAAATGCTGTTTAGTATGAGATAAACGAAAATGCAAATTTATTTTTAAAATGTAATAAATTTTTCTTCATTGTTTTTAAAATACAATTTTTAAGAAAATAAGTGCAGCATAAAGCATTCAAAAGAAAAAATACATATATAATTAGCTTAGCTTTGATGAATTAAAAAAAAGAAAACATATTTACTTATATAACTTACGTTTTTGAAAAAAAAATGCGTTTTACAGAACGAACAATGTCTAAACGTAAAAGAGTTACATTTAGGGCACGCAATATATAAATATTCCAATCCAAACTGCGTTCTTTATTTAATGTGTTGTATGAATATTACCATAAATGGAGCAACGCAAAAATATCCCATACATCAAAGAAAAAAATACAAAAGCGGGTTTAGACGTTTGCATGAAGTTTCTTATATCCTTACGTTTATTTAGGAAAAAAATGAATACTCAAATGTCCCATCAAAATAAATGTGCATACGCTGATACATAATGTTTTTAAAGAATAGAACTAACTTAAGCCTCTTTTTGCGTGAAAAAATTTAATATCAGATCTGCCTTATCTGAGAAAACGTGAGATAGGAAGCAATTTAATTCAAGGTTTTTTTTTCTATTTCATTATAATAATGTTTGGTTCTTTGCTTCAGCTAAAAAATAAAAAGAAGATATAGAGATGAATACGTTCAGATTGTGTCTCGATCTTTTAAAGAGAATAAATCTTTGTATTCGAATGTATTATAAATATTTCTATTCCATTTCTTATTTCTTTTTAGCCTTTTATTTATATCTTTTAAGTGATTTAACTTTTAGTTCATAATAATAATGCGAGCAATTTAAATACGTAAGAACTAGCTTGAATAAATATTTTCCTAAAATATGTGAAAAAAAATGCTTAGTATTTAATTTGAAAGCATGCTTAAACTGGGGATAAATAAGGCTAAAACTACCAAAATATGGTAACATTTAATGCATGCTATGAAGGAACTTTATTTTTTACCAAAGCACTTTGGTAATGTTTTGTATAAAATTAACAATCATACATGGTTTTATAATTTGTGATAAAATTTGGTGAGTGTGGTAAAAGTTTGCAATTGCACAAAAACATGTTAGGTTAAATTTACATTATTGGTTTGTATTTTCTACTATATATGTGCTAGTAAAAGTTTTCTGATCTTTTTAACAAGAAATTTTATTGCCGATCAGAAAGGTGATTTTGAAAAAATTATTTATCTGTGTATCACATAATTGAGCCTTCGTCTCCATTTATATTGAATCATAATAGTTATGAAGTCAAAAAAATTAAAAAAAATATGGTTCAACTTAGAACAATTTCCAGAATATTGCAAATTTGAACAATGTTATTGTTCATTAAAAATTAAATTTTGTACTTGATATATTTAAAATATTTTTTAGATTTTTAGAGATATAATGTGCTCCGAATATATACCCAAGTTATTATAATTACCAATTATGTAAGGCTATTTGCAAGCTATATACACAATGTGTCCACGTATAAAATTGCATTAGCTGCCGTACTTCAGCAGCTGTAAAATGTGTTTCTGATTGTAAGAATAGATTTGTTTTTGTACTCTCAGAAATATATTGTTTTGTACTCTCAGAAACAGACCACCATAAAAACTTTTGATCTAATGATCGGATCTCCACGTTCTGGGGCTCAATCTTAATTTCTCGAGGATCTGACCCCATTTAAGCTAATTAATAAGTGCAGACAATATTTTAAGTTACGAAATCGGACACAGAAACGTACTTTCACTGAATAAACTTTCACTGAATTTTCGACGGATTCGGATTTCTAACCTGAGAGCGCTCCGAAGTTCTGACTTCTTAATGTTAATTTTAGTTTATTTCGCTATAGTTTTTAGTTATATTTCGCTATACCTCACGAACTTTTTAAGTGAATTTAAAAAGTCACATCATCCCTTGCACTCATTTATAAAATACGTGTATCCAAAAATAATTCCATGCAAAAAACATTTTCAGTAAATATTTATTATTTTTCATTATTTAATTTAACAATGATCGAAAAAAATTTCAGTTGAATTTTCGCATCATTTTAAAAATTGCAATTTTAAATGGCAAACTACGATTCTGAGATACTGAATTTCAAAGATGTCAGATACTTAAAATTCGATTTTTCGGGAACTATTCAACCGATTGTATTAAATTTTTCCTTGCCTTGTAAAATTATATTCGTTAAAATGATATAAAAATTTTTAAACTTTACACTTCAACATTTTTTCTACCATTATTAAATAAAACTATAGATAGTAATAATAATTTATTGAAAATTATTTTTGCTTGGAGTTATTTTTGAATAAATATATTTTTTTATTCTTCACAAAAAAATTTTCATCCATTTAATAAGTTCTCGAGATATAGCGAAATACGAAAAAATTAAAGTTAACATTAAGGGGTCCAAGTTTTGGACCATTTTCCAGACCAAACTATGGGGACCCTATTTTCCACATTGCGGCTATATCCTATATTTTGAGGATCAGAATCTAAATCGGTCGAAAAAAAGTGTTCACTCAGAGAAAATACGTTTTTGTGTCTGGTTTCATAATTTAAGATATTGCCTGCACTAATTTATTAGCATATTTTAGGTCACCCCTCGAACAATTAAGATTGAGATCTAGAACGTGATGATCAGATCATTAGATTAGATGCTCAGGAGGTCCGTTTTTTTTTATTTTGAGCAAATTACGGTGAAACTTCAATATCGGAACCTTAATTTTGTTATAACCTCGTAAACTTGCTTAAACCTTTAACAATTTTTAATTTTAGTCATGTATCCGTTATTATAGTTGAATGTTAAATACTTTACGATATGATGAGCGAAATTGTAATCAAGCTCGTGAAAAATTTATTTGCATGACACCGTAGGTGACAGCGTATGTAAAACTAAGATGTGATAAAATTCCATTAACTTAGAAATTCAAAGGGTTTTAAAATTTCTGTAGTTATTCTTCCATCAAGAAAAATAATAAATCTATCATTATCCTATATCTGATATTGATTCCTTTCACTAATTTTTGAACGAATGAGGACAGTTATCGTCATATAAAAGCATTTATCTATCATACTGAGAAAAAAATTCTGTTAAAATTAGAGTACTGAATGGTAATAACCTTTCCGGAAGAAATAAAAAATAATTCTGGTTAATAAAATCAAAATATACGATATTTAAACCATTCATTTGATGCTTTTTCCGGTTATAAGTTATATCGGCTTCCAGAAATTCCGGTTTCCAAAGTTTTAGATCTTATTATCCTAAATTTAGTAACACATAAAGAGTGGAAAGTAAATTTAACCTAAATAATTGGTTAATAATTGGATCTTAGATATCATGATAAATTACGAAATCTCAGCACATATTATTAAAAAATATATTAATGTTAACTCAACCCCTAATGTGTACTAAAGCCCTTCAGTTAAATTCACCCAGATTTTTCGTGCTCTCATGGAGTAAAAAAAAGATAAATTTTACAATATTTTGGTAGTTTTGACTCGGTTATTTTTTTCCATTCAGAACCTATGTTTGTAAAAATTTATGTGCTCGCTACAAAATAAAAGTAAATAATGATAGGAATAGTAAATAGTCTAGGATATCTCCCTGCGCTAATTTTTTATATAAATATAAAATCAGGTCTGTATACATAAAAACATATTGATGGACTGCCTGATTTAATCAAAGAATCAAATCCCTAATCTAGGTCAGAGGGGTAATCACCAAACAATAAAATGGCCATAAACAGAGAAATCTAAAAAAATGTGTTTAAAAATAATGTATTTTTATTTTTTATACTTTCTGTTAAGTAATTAAGAAACATGCACAAATTATGAAAGTATATCCTAATCTGTGTATTTCTTAATTTCTTAGTTAGTTAATACTTGTTTAGTACTAATTTCTTAATCAGTACTTAATTTCCTAGTTATATCCAGTAAATGTCAGTATTTAACCGTTATTTTTCTCAAATATGTGATAATTGGTATGGGAAAATTCAAATAAAATGCCAAATAATCTGTATTCCTTAACTTCCCCATGTCGAAAATAACGCAATGTAAATTGAGGACCGTATACATAAAAACATATTGATCCTCTGCCAGATTAAATCAAATCTCTTATCCGGGCCACAGAACTTATTAACAAGCAGTCAAATAGTCATAAACAACGAAAATCTCAAAGCAATATTTAAAAATAATGTGTTTTTTTATAAATACTGTTAAATGATTGAAAAATAGCCCAGAATTAAAAAAAAAGTATAACCTAAACTGTATATACTTAATTTCTCAGTTAGATTAAGTCAATTTCATTATTTATCCCTTCGTTTTTCAAATACATGGTTATTGGCATGCTATAATTAAAATAAAATACCTAATAACTTGCATCCATGAGCTCACCGTGTCTAAAATGACATAATATAAAATTCCAACCTAACTTACAATAAAAGATTAACCATTTCGATGGTAATTAACTTAAGGATGTATTTTTATACTTCCTTTAACTCATTTAGAACGCTTTTTTACTTTTTTATTATTTTTTCCTTTATCCGACGTTTAAATTGAACATTAAAACATATTTCATGTTTGAATTGAAGAAAAATATTTCCTCCAGAGCATTTAATTGTAGACTAACTGCGAACTTCACTTGTATGGATTTATTCAAGGGAAGTGGTGACTTTTATGGAGACTCATAACTCACCTGATGTAAAAGAGAAGAAATTTATAGCTTAAAATAGCGCTGAGTTTCAAACATGTTTGCTTAATGGTTTGCAGCTCCAATTTAAGCACCTGCAAGTTTTATGTCAGGTTTCCATAGAATGAGGTTTGATGATTAATGGTACGATGCGGTATTAAGTTTCATACCTTAACTTAATCATTACTTCTTTTCCCAAAGAAACAATTGCTATCTTCAATTTTTTTATTTCTTTCAAGGCGTTCTTGTCTTATTTAATATTATTAATGGAGTGTTTTTTTCCAGTTTCAGGACCTAGAAAATGGCCGGGGTTTGTTTTTAGATCATTAAAAGCATTTCCCGATGCAGTGAACAAGAAATAAAAGAAAATTTCCATTTCAAGTTTAAATGTACTTTTATTATAATAGTACACTTTAACACCATGTAATTTTCACAAAATTATTTTTTTTTGGAATTCTCAATTCGATATGAAATTTTAATTGCTTGAAAATAGTATCAAAAAAGGGAATGGCATTTAAATCTGCAAAAATACAGCTTTTCAAAAACATTAATTAGTTTCTAAGACCTAAATTAGTTCTTTTTTGCACTTTACCAGCCAAATGTAATACAAATTTTGTTTGAAACACAATATCAATTTGGACATAATCAATTATAATTACTATGAGTTAAGGTTCTAAAATTTTTTTAATATCTGAAAAGTTTTCAATAAACATAATAATAATCTTTTTTATTTCCCTTCTCCTGTTTAAGAATGCTTTCTGTTTTCAGGATGAAGCAAAAAAAAAAAGGTTAAAGAATTATGCTTTAGAAAATGCCATGCATTTAGAATATAAAATGAGTAATGATAGTGGAAATCGGACTTACTTAATATTTGAAAATACCTTGCTAGCTTCAAATATTAATAACGTTTCAAGTGCTCAAACTCTAAGCCCATTTTCAAGCCTGACAAGCATTCAATGAGAAAAACAAAAGAGAAAAAAATAATAAACGAAAGCACAATGTTGTCCATAAAAATGGAGAGTAAAAAACCGGCGAAATAGTGAACAAGAAGCAAGGGTGACAAGGCAAGCAAATCTGACTAAGGGAGAGAGAGTGCTATGGAAGGGGTGGCGTTAAAATGCCGTAGCTGGAGAATGTCTCTTAAATGGAAAAAATCGAGTAAACCAAATTTAATTAATACAATTAATTGCCAATATTTTTGAAAATTAATTTCCAACAATGTGTGGCAATGTCGAACTTATCAATATCTGGATGAAGAACATTTCTGTTGCGTTTTTTTTTTTTAATCTAAGCTAAACTGGTTTGCCTGATGCAGCATTAGATAGATATGTGGTAAACATTTCAGTAATTGCCCGAGGGAAATTTCATATTATTGAATTGTATTGTAAATTTATAAAAATTCTCATCGGAGTGTTTCCTTAACTGATTTCACTTTTGAATGATACCGTCTTATTGCTTTCTTTTTGTTAAATAGGATTTGCTTTCGTCTTTTTATATTTGGTAAGTCTTCAGTATAGATGATTGTCAAGTTACCACCACCTTAATAACTTGTGAAGCCAATAAAATGTTTCTAATAACTAACGATATATTTGACAAACATATTTGCGGCAGATATAACAATCTCTTGTTTTGAAAATTTTATTTGAAATATAAATATTTTGTTCAGTGTATACAGCATATGTTATTGTGAATGACAAAAATGGTGGTTGTTGACTTCCACCGGTGAATGTTGATAATCACATAGTCGCCTGGGTAAATGTCCGATATATATACTACTTCTAGTTGTCACTGCCAGGTATTCATTTGGCCGATGTATCCTACACTGATGTTTTCTTAAGATTTAGTGGCACTGTCTGGTATACCCTACACCAGGGATGGCGAACCAAAGGCACGCTTGCCATTTATGGCACGCGACACAATATTTTGGGTGTCGATCACAAAGTTCACTATGAAGCATATTAACAATAAAATTAAAATTCGCAAAGAGCAAAAAAATACGCAAATTATTGACAAAAAATTAACAATTTATGTCAAAAAATAATTATTAACAAGCTAACAATAAATGGCTAGCAAAAAAACATTAACAGTTCTGCTTAAACTGACATCTTACAACCCAAGTTAATTGTCATCTTATCTTCAACAACAGAAGTCACACCGATGTTACTTTAAGTTGAACTACTCTTAAAACTGAGACATTACAAAATGATTTTTTTCATAGTAAATAGATAGTTTTGAGTTGATACTATTTTGTATCATTATTTTCCCCAAAATCACGAAGTCAAAATTATTTGACGGCACGTCTATGATCTCATTAAACATTTTTTTAAAACNGTCTTCAGTATAGATGATTGTCAAGTTACCACCACCTTAATAACTTGTGAAGCCAATAAAAAGTTTCCTATAATCAACGATATATCTGACAAATATATATGCGGCAGCTTTAGCAATCTCTTTTTTTTCCAAAATTTATTTGAAATATAAATATTTTGTTCAGCGCATATAGCATATGTTGTTGTGAATGATAGAAATGGTGGTTGTTGTCTTCCACCGGTGAATGTTGATAATCACATAGTCGCTTGGGTAAATGTCATATATATTTACTAGGTCTAGTTGCCCCTGCCCGGTATTCATTTGCCCGATGTACCCTACACTGATGTTTTCTTAAGATTTAGTGGCACTGTCTGGAATACCCTACACCAGGGATGGCGAACCAATGGCACGCGGTGCAATATTTTGGGCAACGATCACAAAGTTCACTATGAAGCATATTAACAATTAAATTAAAATTCGCAAAGAACAAAAAAATACGCAATTATTGACAAAAGAATTAACAATTAATGTCAAAAAGAAATTATTTACCATAAAAAACAAGCTAACAATAAATGGCTAGCAAAAAAAGAAAAAAAAATAACAGTCCTGTTTAATCTAATATCTTACAACCCAAGTTATTTGTCATCTTATCTGCAACAACGGAAGTCACACTGATGTTACTTTAAGTTGAAATACGCGTAAAACTGAGACATTGCAAAAAGTTTTTTTTTTCATAGTAAACAAATAGTTTTGAGTTTATACTCTTTTGTATCATTATTTTCCCCAAAATCACGAAGTCAAAATTATTTGACGGCATGTCTATGATCTCATTAAGCATTTTTTTAGAAAAAATGGCACATTGGTGTGTAAACGCTCGCCACCCCTGCCCCACACTGATGCTTTTTTTATAAGGTTCAGTGCCACTGCCCGGTACAAACTTGCCCAGTACTCGAAACACTGATGTTTCTCCTAATCTATCCTCAGTAGATATTAAAATATCGAATAATTATAATAATATCGACGAATAAATAATATCAAATCGTATATAACAAATATTTTGGATTTGCATCAAAGCGACTATGCGATTGTTGACATTCACCGCTGAAAGTCGACATTCTCTTGATTTCAGTCAATCACGGTAACATATCCACTAGATCCACAGGTGTAATATGAAAACAAAACCAACAAAACGAACAAAAGGTCCTTTCTAATTTTAATTAGATGAATCCAATACTTACACATTATTTATAATTAATTTGCAGCCAAGAGTTGTTGATAGGCTTCAGAAGGTGTTTTTATGTTTGAGAAAAATTGCTTGCGGCACTTAATATCTATAAAAAGATATATTAACTTGAAAGCAAATTATTGCTTAAAATGTTATAAACATGCGAAATACTGTAAGATATTTTTTCGAATGCACATTGATACGCAATACATATTTTTTCATAGTATTACCATACTATAAGCATTCCATATGCTTTAAATTTAATGTAAATATTGAAAAAAAAAAGTTTTAAATGAACAGCTTGAAGATATAATTGTGAATTATTTTTAATTGTTCACTGCGTGTTGATTTTAATTGTTTGACGAGAGCTTAAAAACTGGTTCTTAATTTTCAGTTAATTAAAATTAGTATATTTTTCAGTCCTTTTTTTTTTGCATTTTTTTTACTATCTGTTTCGCGAACCATTTTAATTCTGAAACTTGAGCGCCTTTAAATTCATATTAAGCACTTGTTTTGACTTGACAACTCCCCTTATTCAGAGGAGTCTGAAGAATCTCCTCATCTATCAAACTGTCATTCAGTGTTTGTTTTATCATCATTCACATAAGATTTTATTTTTAAAATGCAAAAGCCATGAAATAAAGACGTTAGGCTTGCTAGAAAAAAAAAGCATTAAGAGTATGAGTTAGAAGCTGGATTTCTATTTACTGAAATTATTGATTAAAATATACAATTACTATATTTATAGATTTATATAAAAATAAGAAGTGTTGTTTTTTTACATTAAATAAATGATTGTTTAAAACTGGAATAATAGTTTTTGATACATTATTTCAGTTGTTACATTATTTTAACTTATTTTAATCATTTTTTCCGATTTAATAAAATAATTTCATAATTTTGAAGTTGTGAATTTATTGTGATATTATTGAATACCTTGATTTAAAATAAACATAAAATTTAATAAAAGCAAACAGACCAATTATTAATAAAATAAGCGTTTATTTTTGTCTCAGAAAACTTCAAAGACAAAGAAAAAAATCTGGTAAAATTACTGTTCTCTAAGACAACGACATGTTTGGTTGGTTGATGAATTCAAAATACATGTTATATTAACAATTCATTCTGCAAATATTTCGTTCATACGGTAACGGTTTCCCGGAAATTCGAATTTACAATTCATTTTACCAAAAACTAGCCAAAAATATAAAATTTAAGAGTAAATTTTATAGAATAAATAGTTTTTATTGAACATTAGTAGTCGTAAAGCCAGAAATTTGGTCGACTGTTTAAAGACGGTAATAAAATAAAATAAAATTATAAAGTGAACCAGTGAGAACAAGAGCTATCCCTTAATCATTGGAATCATTTTGAAAATCAAAGTAATATTCTACACGTTCTCGTAAAGTAAAACGGTTGCAAATGCATTCATATCTTTCAGTAAAGTACCCAGACTTCTTTGAGGTATAAGGGTGAGGTCTTAGAGTCGCATTTTTTTTCCAGATAACTCGGAAACTCAGTTGAATGACAAAATGAGACTACATGAAATTTGGATCTGGAAGATTACCCAAAGGAGGAAGTAACCAGCTAGTTTCACAAATATGAATCACATAGATCCTTCTTGTGATGCTCTAGACAGTATAATTTATTCGTCGCGCCTATAGGAAGGGCCAAACCCCATATGGAGCCTCATGCTCAGATGCATTTTCATACGAAATTTCATCGAATAAAATGTATATGAGTTTGAAATACTTTGTTTCGACTCATAATTATCTGTTATCGATTTTTTCCGTCCAAAAAGGAAGGAAATAAAATAAAAGTGTTCTTCAAGATATAGATCCAAAATTTCTGAACTAAAAAACTGAAATTTAATCTAACTACCTACTAAAACTATTATTTATTTATTACGATTTTATCCATCCATAAACTTTGAAACTTTAAAGGAGATAAAAAAAGTGTTCCGCAAGATATAGATCCAAAATTTCTGAACAAAAAAACTAAAATTTAGTCAAACTACCTACTAAAACTGTTATTTATTTCAAATTAAAAAAAGAGGAAAACCTATATTTTTAATACCAATGCGAAATCATTAAGAAAGTAATATTCTTAACCAATTCACAAAGTTTTCGCTTTAAAAGCAAAACTTCAACTTTAAAATTTCTTTTTATTTCCTCTAATTAAAATTTCATAATTTAAATTAATATTTAAATAATTCATAATTTAAATTAATATTAAATTAATATGCTAAACTCATAATTTAAACTACCTAACTCAGCTTCATTGGCTTTTAAATTTATTTTAAAATTAAAATACTATCTTAAGGATTGATTGCGAATCCTTGATCTTCAAGTAAAGTTTAAAAATTAAACACTTCATTAAATTAAGTGAGATACATCCTATTAATTTACCAGTTTTCGGAAAAGGAAATTGCTACAGAATTAGGGGTCGATATTTCTTTGAAATCATTTAATTAAAGTGAGGGATTAAAACACTTGTTTTCAAGGATGTGCAATTAATTTTAAGAAGAAATAAGAAATAATATTACTCGTTTACGAGAATATCTGCTTTCAGCTTTTGCTGCCTAACTAATTTATTCATATAGTATCAGGTATTTTGTTTAAATAAATGAGGCTAGATTAATTGAAGTGATTAGAAAACAAATGATTTATGATGCAAATAGTTTGTATTTTTTTAAAGTAGAAAATAAGATTGCCTCTACTTTATACAATCATTTTGCAATAGTTAATTTAGAAATTAGCAACTGATTAATTATACATTTGGCGCCTTTTTGCTTCCCTGAAGGCATTAATACCCTTTAAAATTCTTAAAAATACATACATTTGCTGTATATAAATGTTTTAAAAACTAATCAATAAAATGGGTTTTAGAAGAAAGCCATCATTTTATGTTTTGAAGATTGGTTGAAAGTAGTTAGCTTTTCTTACAGGCAAATATATTAATAAGGAATATCTACATACTCTACAAGTAGATTCACCGATCTTATGAAGGGCAAATGTAAAATTAAAATTATCAAAACAATTAAAAACTGTCTAACAAAAATATAATCGATTATCGTTAGTCCAAATTTTTATTTTAAAACGAAAATGTACTTTTTTTATAAATTCTATTACCTGCATATTTTTAATGACTGAATAACTATGTTTAATAGAAATAAAATTTTAATTCTACATGCAAATCTGTCATGCATTTATTTCTTTTGTCTAATTTATGTTGTTATCTTTTTTTTAAATGATTGTTTTTTATTGCCACACCTTAGATATGCCGAACGCGCCAGCTATTTTTAATAAAAATAGATGTTTCTTGTATTATACAAAACCTTTGCAATGATTTAATTTGAAATTAACAACATAACATTAGATATTTTTATAATTTACGCTCTGTATATTGAAGTTATTAAAAAAGAAAAAGCAACTAATATCTAAATATTTTAAAAACTCATGTAAAATAATATCTATCTATATTATATGAAACGCTAATACGTACGTATGTATGTATGTATCAATGAAACCGATGATATTTCTTTTCTCGCGCTGGCAACAGTTTTCATTTTTAATTGATTGGATTCGGCGCGCAAGAGCACGTAGTGAGCAACCAGATAACAATAACCAGAGTGAGCATTATCAGGTTGTTCAATTCAGATTCATGCACTAAAAACATGACAATATTTAATTTAAACTCAATTAGGAATTAATTAATTAATTGAAGTGAGAATGCTTTAAAAGGCCGCTGTTGAATTGATATTTTTCTACTGGGAGCTACCTAAACGTCTAAAAAACGTTTAAGTGTTTGTATTGAATGCATTGAATTTTTTTATATTTCGCGTTTATTTATGCATTGAATTTTCACGCTTTAAAATGCAGAATATTAGTGAAGCAATATTTGATAATTTATTTTGCTAATATGTTTCTTATTTAGCTAATGTTTTGATTTTTTCACCATGTACAATCTAAATAGCTAATATACTTTTTTAAAAGCCAATAAGAACATTGGTAGAATTCTTCTACATAAGTACAATACTATGTCTTTGATGATAAAATACTATGTCTTTGATGATAATATATTATGTCTTTGTGCTAGAACATTGTGTTCATTGGCGAGCGAGCGCAGCGAGCCATGGTTCACGGCGTGAACCACATAGGATTGCGTAGTAATTCTCGGGGGATGGCGAGCGTTAACGAGCAGGGGGCGGAGCCTCCTAGTTAGAGATAAAAGTGCACATTGTCACAATTTTCTTTTGGAAATTACGGCAAAATAACCAGCAGCAGTCTACCCTTGACCATGAATACAATCTTGATCGGTTTTGTAACTATTTACAACTAGCATGGCTTATAAACCATGAAAATAAAATATAAACGAACATTAGAGCTTCATTTATGCGTGAATAATAGTTTCGTATTCTGAAAGTCTAGTGTTAGTGATTGAAGAGTGCAGGATACTAAAAACTTTCCATGTATTAAGGGATTAGAAGAAATATTGTAGTAACAACGCTGGGTTTCGTACCCCTGTTCAACCGGTCATAAGATAGACCGATTAGACAATATGCAGCTGCACGCAAGAAAATGGCTTCATTAGACGGGAATACTTGGCGTGGAAAGAATTCTACTTGTTAAACCAGATTAGGCAAAAATAATCAAGAAACGTTTTTTTTTTCTTCGAACTTAGCAATTCATATAATCTTCCTCCATGGTTATTTGATTATTGTGGTTGAATATGGTGCAATAACAATTAAATAGATTGCTATGTTATTCCACTGTTATTTTGCTATATTTAACTAAATATAAGTGTTAAATTTAAATTTGCTATACCAAAACTTGAATTGCTGTACTGAAACATTTTTAACAGTGAAAAATTTAAAATTTATCGAGGTTGTTTTAATTTCAACAATAGTGGAAGAAAATTATCCATTTTTCTGTAAAAGTTCCGAGTCAAATTGAAAATTATTATACTTGCTATACAATGCAACACATTTACAAACGAACATATTTAATTTAGTTTTATATTTTAAGCTACATTTTCACTTTATTAATTAATTTTTGTATTTTCAGCATTTTTTAGTTAGATTGCTAAGATTGAATAAAAAAAATCGATTGATTTTTTATCTTTTTTCTAAATATTAAAGACAAATTCTATTTTGAATACTTTTGTTTATAATACAATTTACCTTTGGAAATTACATTTAGTTTAAAATTAGTTTTAATTTTGAATTTTGTTTGTCACTGTGTATTATTCTTCATTAATATAAAGGACATGATCACAATACATGTTGAATATTTCCAGGGAATGTTAATGATAAAAAATAAATATTCAGGAATGTTAAAATGAGCATATAACAAAAATATAAAAGAATAAGAAATGATGTAAGAAATTAACTGCTACAGAAGCTATTCCTTATTGCAATCTTAGAATACATTAAAATATTTTCAACTGCTGTAAAAACAAGGCATTTTAATCGTTATGCAAAGTCAACATTATTTAAATTAGTGACATAAAATTTTCCTTAATGTACTTAAATATTAAAATATTTAAGTTATCTCCTTTCTTTAGCTGAACATTTTAATAAATTCTGCATTAGAACCCTGTATATTTCACCTTTTTTACTTAATAAAATTAACTTCCCTTTCTGCTGACTAGACTATCATTTTATGAAGCTTACACCCATTAAGATTATTGCCAAAGAGGTTAAGTGAATTATATAAAAGGTTCCATTAAGCTGATCTTGATCCTGCTTCGGTAGTTTATTTCTCGTTGGCAAACAGAAATTCCGTAAAAATTCTCCTTAACAACTTCACATCACGAAAGCCGATTTAGCTAATAGGTGGTACTCACGGGTTTACAACAACATTTATAGTTTTTTTCCACAATAAAATATTAACCATTGAGGAATTTATTTCTCTTTCGAGATAATTTTCTATTTCATAGCGTTGAAGTCATGTTACTGAAATTTCACTGGAGCTAGGTTGTTACTTTTCAATTAATGTAACATTATTCTTTATTAAATTGTATTAGCTTATGTGAAAAGGAAGAATAAAGTACAGTTAAAAGATAGTATGTGGTAAAATAGCTCATTAAAAATCTGCCTGTTTCTTTTATTTGCTTATACCGTAGTTTTAAAATTTATTAAGGTTTACAATTTTATTTCAAATGTCTCTCAATCACACCAAATGCTATCATATTTAAAACCTACTCGCACATAAATATATTTCATAGCGCACTTAAATATATGTCATGCCCCGAAGAGTCATTACATTATGACCACCCTCCATCCATAACAATGGGCCAACCCAGGTTTTCATGGTTTCTCGCCCAGGAACAATGTTTTCATGGGGCACATTAGGACCCATAATCCTCATTGAACAATCCCTGACGTCTGTAAGCTACTTGAACATAGTTGCAGACCAGGTTTACCCATTCATGGCAACAGTTTTTCCTTCGGGGGATGGTGTTTACCAAAAGGATAATGCACCATGTCATCAGAGTCGAATCGTCGAGGTATATTCGAGTGACTTTCAAGCCATGTCTTGACCCCCAAATTACCCTGGCCTTAATCCAATAGAGCATTTGTGGTTCTATTTGGAAAACCAAATTCGTGCTTCCACGCTACCCCCTCGCAATGTGAGGGAATAGCAGGACCAGTTGGTGAGCGCTTAATACCAGATACCTCAAACTACCTATCAGCACCTTATGGAATCAATGCCGTGGCGGGTGCTAGCAGTTTTGAGGGCTAAAGGTGGTCCTGCATGTTATTAGCAGGGTGGTCATAATGTAATGGCTCTTCGGTGTATGTATGTATACATCCAACATAACCTCCAACATAAAGTTAATTTTATTATTACAAATTCGTTTAGATCTGAAAACTTCATAAATAATAATGCACTTGAGCACTTAAGTACTCAAGAAACTAAAATAGTTTTGTAGACACTGTATCTCAAATTTGAAGAATTTGAGTTTATCAACAGTTGAGTTTATCATAGACAGTGGGTTCGGGGCCCAATGGGTCCGGAGTCTGCATTGTCATTATAATTAGTTTTAACAAAACTAATGAAATATTTACTGATACTGGAAGCATAATATTTTAAAACTAAACTTATTTGCAGTAAATTTACAATTGATTTCCTCACTCTGTTGTGGGCCCAATATAAATTTTAGTTTTAGATTTACTTTTTAAGGTTTGCTCTGACATATTGACTAAACCATAACCGACACTTTTACTCATTTATGACGCACCATCTTCAATTCAATGATTAGAATAATGGCCGTTGAGGCTGCAGTGTGTGTATGGCAATTTGGAAAAAAAGCCGTTGTTTTATGGTTTCGAAATAAACTTAACTGATACTTTCTTTACAATACGTACCCTAATTTGTGCTCCCAAGTTATATTTGAATACGCAGGATACAGGTAATACAAACAAGGCTTAAATCATTTGCTGTTCACCCCGTTGTTATCACAAAAACCTGCAGTTCCTTAAAAAGGTATATGGTGTTGGCGGGTCTGGTTCATTTCATCGACAATCACTTCATCGACAGGCCATTTCATCGACACCACTTCATCGACAGGCCATTTCATCGACTAGGTCATTTCGTCGGCAGGCCGTTTCCTCGACAGGGTTGTTTCGTCGACAGGCCATTTGGTCGACAGGGTCATTTCGCCGGCAAGTCATTTCGTCGACAGGGTCATTTCGTCGACAAGTCATTTCGTCGACAGGGTCATTTCTTCAACAAGTCATTTCGTCGACAAGTAATTGCGTCGACAGGGTCATTTAGTCGACAGGGTCATTTCGTTAACAGGGTCATTTCGTCGACAAGTCATTTAATCGACAAGGTCATTTAATCGACAAGTCATTTCATCGACAAGGTCATTTCGTCGACAAGTCATTTCGTCGACAGGGTCATTTCGTTGACTAGTCATTTCGTCGACTGGGTCATTTCGTCGACAGGGTCATTTCGTCGACAGGGTCATTTCGTTGCTAGTGTCATGCGTAATTCTGAAACTATTTTAGAGATTTAATCTAAATATTTCTATTATTAATTAGAAAAATGCACTTATTTAATTTTATACTAAAGTAAAATTCTTTATGGCGGTTTATTGTTCCAATTGCACTAAAAGAAGTTCGCTTTTTAAATTAATTAATAGGTAGTTGAGAAGCGTTTAAACGGTTGATGTATCGAAATCTACTTTTCTATATCTAAATCGTAATAGCTCGACACTTATTTTCAGGATAGGTAAGGATTGTCTTCAGAATATTACCAAGCATGATATTCGGACAGTGGTCAACAGTTAATATAGTGTGACGTTAACAATCAAAATGTTTTTAATATCAAATCAAATTAATAAAATATATTTTTAGAATTAAAAGTAATAAAATATATTACAATGAAAATTTAGACACCATTTCAAGGAAGGGAAAGCTAAATTTATTGCTGTAAAAATTTTCAACATCTTTACATAAATTTTAACAAAAATATAGACTTCAGTCGGATTCTCACAGAAATGAAAATAATCATAGACCTAATTATTATATCTGCATAAGTAGAAAAAAAAATTCTAGGTTTTTTATGATGGAAAAGTAATTTCTTAATGTTCACTTTAATTGCAATTTTAAACTTTTAGTTCAGCATCTTTAACATTAGTGATTTTTATGCCACGTACAACTTCAAAGCAATATTTTGAAACTTAAATCAAATTATAAAGTTAAGTTTATATTTATTTATGATGTACTGTGTGTAATTTACAACGTAAGGACTGTTTATTCTCTTCTGCTTATTTATGTTGAATCCGCTTCAGTAGAATTCACCATATAATTATACTAAGTTTAATCAATTTAAATTACTCGGGCGTTTCTCTGGGGAATTCTGAGGTCAGTGAATTCAGGAAACAGGGATATAATCAACGGTATTTGAATTTCCTTCTGTCAATGTTGCAGATTGAATAGGAAATGGGTTTTCCTGGGAATGCATAGAGATAAGGACTAAAATTATTTGAAATATGATTAGAAATTTTCTTTATTTTTAAAAATATTTTATATGTTTAAAATTTAGTAATTTCAGTCATTTATGGA
Organism: Parasteatoda tepidariorum; assembly: GCF_043381705.1. Taxonomy (NCBI): domain Eukaryota; kingdom Metazoa; phylum Arthropoda; class Arachnida; order Araneae; family Theridiidae; genus Parasteatoda; species Parasteatoda tepidariorum. The sequence goes on along the minus strand of NC_092205.1, from coordinate 64,988,514 downwards.
AATTATTTTCTGAAATAATTATATGCATTCCTGAGAGCGTAAAGAAAATAAGAGTTATATTTTGCATTGTAAAAGAATTCCGGATTAAATTACTGTAACAATTACCGGTAATTTTTTCCGTAAAATTTGTTTTGACCGGAGCATATTACGAAACAAAAATCTAATATGCCGTAATTTTATAATTAGCATATAGTAATAGTTAGCGTATATTATAGTAATAATCAGCGTAAAATAACAGTAATTAAGTAAATTATTGAAAAAAAATCATTGAAGCATAATTATTTTTAAAAAAAAAGACATTGGATTAATTTTTATTATAATTTATTGTAAAATAAATATACTGTATTTTGAAATAAATAATGTACATAAATTGTTTGCAATACTCTTAAGATAACTAATAAATTACCTAATGTATATGGTATGCATTGGAGCTATTAATACAATTTCATTCATAATTTTTAAAGCTTCTTGACTAGTTAGTATTTAAACAAAAGTAACCTTTCTTTTTCAACGTAAAACTATCTTTAAATTTTACCATTTTATTATGTTCTTCTAAAAACCTAAATTTACTTATTTTTTCTTCTTCTTTTTCTTTGCATTTTAAATTCCATTAGCTTAAATGTTTTATAATTTATTGTAAGATAAATATATTATGAAATAAATACAATACATAAAATTTTAAGAATATTTCTTAATTTCTAATTTTTTTAAAAGATTACTAAATACTAATATAATGCATATGTCATACTGTGAAGGTATAACACATTAAACGTTTGCTCCAAATTACTTTTCCTAAAACAATCATATTTAAATATATAGATAAATCTAATGTTTTCGAGAAACAAAGTCATATTTTAAAACTCTTATTGAGAAAACATTTTTTTTTATTTATTAACTAAATAAAGATTTCGAAAACACTAAAACTTATTGATAATTATTATTCCTTAACTCCACTACAGCTATTTTATTTTTCCTTAATTTTCCTAAAATTATATAAACGTAAAAGTTGCAGAGGTTTTATTAAACTTTTTTTAGCTCTTTTTTCTCTAACATTTTTCTATTTTAATGCTAAAACTGAATATGTATTTGTAATATAGCAGAAATCTGGTGATATTTTACAAAAATATTTCTCATCGTAAAAAAAAATTCAATTTTTCAATTTAATCTAAAAATAAACCTTTGAAAAAGAAAACTTGAAGTAAAACTATCTTTGTAAGGTGATAAAAACGAAATCTATAAATCAGAAAAACAATCATCAGAATTTCAAATTTTAAATTTCCTCCAGAGAAAAGATACACGATTCTAGCCATTGTTTGATTTCAGAACAGGAAATAGTCTCCGGAGGCTTAGTTTCATACGTATTTATGAGGGGAAAAAAGTCCCTATCTTGGTTGAGAAATCTGCGGCTTTATCCCTAATACCAGTAAAGAGTTACGTTTCTCCAAACGTTGATTGATCACATACATTTCAGACTTAGCTTTAACAAAAACATCGCTAAGGATATACGATAAAGACTTCCCTTAACTTTCATTCTTTATTGGATTTTTCGCAATTTGTCTCTGGTAGACCACAAAATACTTATTTTTATAACCCTACGCATATAACGTTAGAGTAACTTGAATGCATAATTTCCTATGTTGTTTCATTGTGTTGAGTACCTGCATATTTATTCAAAGTTTTTAGTTAAATAAATCTTTTTTTAGACTAGTGTGCGTATAATTGATGCATGATACACAGAAAAAATAATAAAGAAACATATTATTTGCATCAATTCACTGCGCATAAAGTTTTGATTAACGATAATTCACAGTATTGATTGCTGCTTTGTTTAAATTGCCCTTGATTAAATATCATGTCATTCAGCTATCCAATGTTTTAATTAAGCAAAATCAATCAATAATACTATTGTAATTAAAGAGTGATGTGTTTTTTTGCACTACAGATCCTTAACTATATAGAAGCTTATTAATAAAAAAATAATTTTAATCCAGAATACTAAGATACTAAAGCAAAAACTTCTGTTCAAGAAAACCATTACATATTAAAACATAATATATTTAAGTCAAATATTAAAATACAGCACAGTTTCATATAAACTAATTAAAAGTAAACTTTTTATTCATATTGATATTATGAAAATTCACAAGATCTTACGCCAATATAATTTAACTGAAATATCCAGTTTTCTAGATAAAAGAATAACTACTACAGATAAATATAACATTTACAGATCAATTAAAAAAAGAAGAGATATCTATTTATTTTTAATATCACATGTAAGAAGATTCGCAGATTACATAACGCGATTTTAGAAATCAACTAAATCAGAACCGCACATAGTAACTACTTTTTACAAAATAGTTCTATAAGGAACGATCTGCGAAACAATTTTTATTTTTTAAATTAATGAATCTTTCTCTAATTCAGAGGAAATTTGACGAGAAAATTTCGAAATTTAAACTGGAAATATAGAATATATAGCTTTTGCACATTGACATAATACAAAACTAGCAGAATTGTACTAAGCGAGTTTTGGGAAATTAATCATATCCCACAAGAACAGCTGATTTGATTTATAGAATACAAGAGGAAAAATAAATTGCTTTGAAATATGCAGTGGGTCGAAATGAAGTTTATTTTTTGACTTTCAACAATGCTTTGCACTGTGATTTAAATCTAATGTTTATTAAATCACAGTGTTACTTTCGTTTGACAAGGAAAAAAAGTGCCAATTTCTTTTAAATAAGAGTATCTAAATGTCTTATGTCATATATTAATTTAAAAATATTACTTTTTTACGATACTACACTATTTTAAGTAGCCTATTAAAGAAGGGAAACCTCTTAAATTTTAAAAACTCCTTTGATTTAAATCGTATAAAATTTAGTAAAATATTATTTTTTAAGAATATGTTATGTAACAGAATAATACTTTAAGTCGGAGTAGAAATTGTTATTAATTAAAGTTTTTTCAGTTTTCAAATTTTGCGATAAATTCGGTGAAAATAAATAAAATTATTTCAAATAAGTAAGTGGTGTTTATTTTACTTATGTTTTGCTAGTGCACCTTTTCTTGATAATGTAACTAACGGTATACTGATGAATTATGAACGCTTATTCTTCGATGTTTCATATTGTAGGAAAATATTTATTTTATGTTTTAGAAAGGCTAATGATTTTTTCTTTTAATATGCTTAGAAAACATAGTATTTAAACTTTATTTTAAATACTTTAAGTTATGCACACGGTGAAAAATTAACCTACTATACGTTAATGACATTTAAAAAACATATATATATATATATATATATATGGTATTAAGAGCAAAATTATACTATACTTAGACTCTCCATTTGGTTGGTTTTACGTCCATATGATAACGGTTTAGGTAGGTTTACCGGAAATACGGAACTGAAAAATATTTTTTAAGAAATAAGTGGTTTTTATGCCATGATAAGGTATCATGATAATAATTACCACGACCATATTTTATCAAATATTATAGTTATTTTATTGTTAAGTTTACCAAAATTATTAATTTAGTAAATGGTTTTGCTTAACAGCCATAAACCCAGTAAATTTTATCATATTCTGGTAGTTATGACCTTAAATTTTTTCTTAGTGCAGAAATGAGTCTTTAAAGGTGCTACGTTAACAGCACAAAAAGTCATATACAGTCATCATAAAAGTCATATACAACATCATAAGAGTCATAAACAGTCAAAAGTCATATTGGAACATATGCACAAATGTTTCATTCCCAAATTCAGATTGCTACTGCTGACAAAATGGCCTGCTAGTTCGCCAGGTCAAGAATATAATATTTTCCATCAATAATAAATCTTGGAGAATCATAATCAAACAATTTCATGAAAATTATACATTCGGATTTAGCACATGACGGTTTTCGCCGTTATATTCATAATCTCTTTGTCAAAAGCTACAAAAACCCAATTTTTTTGGTGACAGTAAATTTCAATCTTATGCCTCAAAAAATATTATATCTTAATTATTATTATATCTCATATTATAAAATTTATATCTTAAAAAAGTTACAAAATATTTTTACACAAAATAGCGATTAAAGATTATTGAAAAAAATATAATAATGTAGTTCCACGATTAAGTAACGAAAAGTGTGGAGAACTGGTGACTTGTTGCTGATTGCTTTGACATTTTTACCCTAATTACTAAAATTGTAATTCTGTATACAATTGTGGTTTGAATTTTTGTGAAATTTGAATTTATCAAAAATTTTAAAATTAGATTAAATAGTAGTGGTTCTTCAGTTAGTTCATGTTTAGTTAAACATTTGGGCAAATACTTCAACATAAAGTACTTGTATCTATGTGCATGATAAAAACTATGTCCAGGAGGATATCAATAGCAAAATAAAATCTGCAGAGCACAAAAGTTTTTTAGACATATTTTCAATATTTTATGAGTGCATTCGATTGAGTATTCGATTTCTAGTCTCCCCTCAAATTAAAACTTAAAGTTATATATAACAGCTTTTAAGAGTTCAGATTCGATAGTGTATTGAAATAATTATCTAAATATGTATGGACAAGATACTTTTATATGTATGTACAAGAAAAAAAAAGGTTTTCGACTGTTTTAACAGATAATAACACGGTTTTCACTTCTGTCTTAGTCAAAAAAAGGTTTTGACGTTTTCAATTTAACCCTGGATTACATTATATATTTTTATTAATCATTGAGGTAAACTTTCAATAAACAAAAAGGGAATTTGGGCAAGAAAGCTGATGTAATTTTTCTACCAAGTATAAGCTAACTACTACATTGAGAGATATTCATTCCCTTTTGTGTGTGTTAACTTATCCCTAACTATTACATTCAGATATTCATCCTCTTTCACGCACGCCAAAGCTTAAATCAATTCTACAGCCATTAAATAAATTAGATAGTATGTAGGAAACATCTGAATACCTTTTATATAAAATTATATACTTATACCTTATATACCAGACCGTATATATATATAATATGATATACTGTATCATAAAATGTCCTTTGCAGATTTGTAACTGAAAAACGGGTAATAAGTTATCACAAATTGTTATATGTATGCATGTTTGTTGTAAAATGATCATTTATCGCGTAATATCAAAGGGTTATAATAAAGAAAACTCCATTTCTGTTTTCAAGCCTCTAGTTTAAAATCTATACAACGTTTTATTATTTTTAACTTATTACAACCCGAGATATTTAAATCATTCGCATTATAAAACTGAATTATCATCCTGTTTGCTGTAAAATGATAATTTACAACGTAATATCATAGGGTTATGATAAAGATAACTTCAATTTAGTTTTTAACCCTCTAGTTCAAAATTTTATGTCGTTTTATTATTTTTAACTTATTACAGCCAGAGATATTTAGCCGCATTAGAGCCGCATTAGAAAACTGTGTCTTAACATGTGAATTATCATCCTAGTGAAAATACATGGGCAAATAATTACTGTCATTTGATTTTTATCCGTACTGACTTTGTAAACAAAGTCTGTAACATATTGTTTGTTCATCTATTTACTATCATAGGTAAGATTACAGAAAATAATTTGCACTAGCTAATTGTACTCCATTTACCTATCTTTTTTTACACAAATTTGTACAGAAATTAATTATCAGTAATTGCTGAAAATTACAAAACGTCTCATTTGTGAAAACTTATCCCGGTACTGTATCTAATTCCCTTCGAAATTTAAAAACTCTATAGAAGAGATATTAATGCAATCATACTAAATTATGAATGAAAAAAATAAGTAAAAACATACTTTAAGAATAAAAGTTACCGATGTAAAAATTAAAAATTAATTTTATGCTGAGGTTAGAACGTGAAAAATATTATTTTAAACTCTCCCTGTACCTGAATAAACAAAAAAAGTATAAGGTAAATATTTTTCTCATCGCGCAATTTCCTGATCCTGTTTAAAGTTGTGTTACAACTCATGGTTTGAAAGTCAGATTTAACATCAGAATAAAAAAATTGTTTTAGAAAACGTGTCAGTAAAAGGAAATTGTGAAATTGAAAAAAAATGTGATATTAAGTTATCAGTTTTGATTATTGAATGTGTTCTTCCCATATGGCGTTTTCCATTTTGAATTGGATCAAGAGCAACTTAGCGCTGCGTAAAAAATAATTATTTAAAAGGTGAACAACCATTCTCTGGCTACATTTTTACAAAATGAAGTGGAAAAAAACATGTTACATGAACAAAATCCTGTCAATATGTCAGAAACACACTCTGTTGTTTTTAACGGAATAAAACAGAATATCAATGTAAGGATGGTGGGTTTATTTTACGAATATTTATGGTTATAATTACCATTAAATTCTTACATTATATTATCTTAGTGTTTCAACTTAAAAAAAAACTTTTAAACTATGTTAGTTGACATATAACATTTTCAAATACACATTATTTATTTTACACTTATCTTAAAATGAAAAATGTACAGTAGTTCTGAAAAAAAATTCTTATCAAACAGAGAATACAAATGAAAAATAGCAGAAACACACTCTGTTAGTTTTAAAGGAGTAAAAACAGAATAGAGATATTTGGGTGGTGGTTAAGTTTTTTTTCACGAAATAAAGTTTTAATTGTCATTAAATTCTTACATTATTACGCAACATGGTTTTAGTTCAAAAAAAATTTAATTTTACTAGTTTAAATTATCTGCCATGTTATTTTTTTACACAATCAATTTTTTTTTTAAACCTTTCTTAGAATGTGTAATTTATAGTAGTTCAAACAAGTTTCATTTTCTTATCATATGGAGAGTACAAACTAAAGATAACGGATGCGCACATATAATGTAGGTTGATACACAGATACTAATAACAGAATAATGTTGTTTGAGACAGTGGGTAAATTTTTCGCGTATTAAAGGTTGTAAATGACTCTAAACTTTTATATTACATTGTAGCAGGATTTTAACTTTAAATAAATAAAAAAAAACATTCTAATTCAATTAGTTTAAATAATCTTCTGTTTTATTTTTTTAAATACTACCTTTTTCACTTTTCTTAAAACGAGTAATTTACAGTAATTCTATTACATTTTAATTTCTTATCATATATATAATACAAATAAAAAATAACAGTTGCTCATTTTATAACGGAATAACAACAAGATAGTGATGTTTGGGCGGTGAGTGAATTTTTCAAATAATAAAGGTTGTAATCGATATTAAATTCATTCATCAGATTGTAACAAAGTTTTAATTTTGCAAAAAAAAAATTAATAATGTTAGTTTAAAGAATTTGACTTGCTATATTTTGAAATAGTTAATCTTTTATTTTCACTTTTCTTCAAATCAGTAATTTACAGTATTATTGAAAATTTAATCCATCAGTGTTAAATCTAAACTTTCCTTTTATTGCATTAGTTGTTGAAATGGGACTTTTACTACTAATTAAGCATCGGATATCTTGGAGGGGGAACACTGCATTAGCTGTGTTTCCGATGCAGATATTATTCTTGACTGATGTGTAATCATGTATAAAGTGGAACATTAGTTAACACGTTGAATGACATGTGGGTCACCGGTGACCGGCGAAGCCAAAATTACTAGAAACACATAATTCGAGTAAATTTTTATTTCTTTTATATTATTATCGTTACGGAAATGGTTTGAAGAAATTAATGCAATATGGAACACACAAAAGTAATTTTATTTATATGTGTTACAGTGAAACACCGAAATCTGGAGAATGTCGCCATTCACCGGTGAATGTCAACATTCACGTTGTCGCTTGGTGTATGCCCGAAATATTTGCTACATACCCTTATTTCTGACTATCACCGGTGAATGTCAACAATCACATAGTCGCTTTGGTGAATGTCCGAAATATTTGCTATTTCCAAATTTATATTAATTTATTCGTTAATATTATTATATTTATTTGATATATTTATATTTATTCTATATTTCAATACTTACTGTCGATAGATTAGAAGAAACATCAGTGTTTGGTGTATCGGCAAAATATATACCGGGCAATGGCACTTGACCTTAAAAAAACATCAGTGTAGGATTAAAATAATCGAATAAATGTAATTATATCCACGAATAAATTCATATCAAATCGAATGAAATAAATATTTCGGACATTCACCAAAGCATATCTGTGATTGTCGACATACACCGGTGAGGGTCCGAATGTACAAGAATGTAATAAAATATTCGATCTTTCATCGACGTATTTGGTGTTTGTCGACATTCACCGGTGAAAGTCAACAACCACCGATTTCGGTCTTTCGCCGTGACATATGCACAGAGATGCCCATTTGCGCCGGACAGCGAATAAATATTTTCAAGTGGTAGTTTATTAATTGCGATTCTTGGTTTAACAAATTCAAATTAGTAGATTTTTTTCCAAAACTATTTTTAAACAATTCGTAGGCTTATATAATTCACCTTTTTTTCAGATATGTGCCTTTTAAGAAGCTAGCAAAATCTGTCAAATTTGCAAATTTAGTTTGAAGTTTTCTACCGTTGTTGACAGACGAGCAAGCCATGTAAAATTAGCGTGGCATTCAGCGTGTTAAAACAAACATTTCCATCTTTTGCACCTACTAATTTGAAGGAATTTCTATATTAAAACTATTTAAGTTAATAAATGCCTATTTTGTTATTTCATCTGTTTCTATTTTCAAAACGGTCCGTTCGATTGAAATAGTTGGCTTATCATTAGAGGAATAATTGTACTAATATACTTTTCAAATAAATGTTTCAAATTAGTTCTCAAAATAATAGTGATTCATTTAGAAGCTAAGCCAACAAGTTTAAATCTAAGTATTCCTTTCACTATCTTAATTGTGGAAATGGGACTCTCGCTACAAATTACGCATCGAGTATCTTGGAGAAGGAGGTCAAGGAATGAGCTGGTTTTCCAAGGTAGATGTTATTTGGCGACTGATTTGAAATCTTAGAAACATTTAACAGTTATTTATTAGAAACATTTAACAGTTATATTAGAATTAATATTTTAAAAGCTACTTTTCCAATCTTGAAATATCATCAAATTTGATTTTTAGATTGGTCTTATCTGTGCAGTTAAAGAAAATATGATTAAAGAATTAACATTGCCTGTAAATTGCTAGTGCACAAAATTAAAACGATATCATCCTAAATAGCATTGTTCAAATAAGTGGATTTTCACGAACTAATAACAATATTAAAGGTATAAATAAGTGCTATAAAATATGCCAAATAATTTGTTCTAACTATTAATTAATTATGAAATCAGGTAGAAATACTTACGATCCATGAATAACATAAAGGTCTTAGTCTATCAAATTATTGTTGATAGCATCAATTTTAAAAATTTGGTTCCAATAGTTCTATCGGAAGAGCAGTCGTGCCATTTAATAAAAATTTACTTTTTGGGTATTATTCTTCCTATCTTGGCTAGTTTTTAAGTGAATAGAAAATTTTTTGCAAAAGCAGTTTGGGAGTTGGCATGTGATAGTGAGTAGGTGGTTCGTTGAATGGATAAATAACACTATAATTAAAAGTACTTTCAAAATTCGACCATTTTCGCTCAAATTTTGTATTTTGCTATACAAAATTACCATCTTTAAAATTATGTAAAAATTAAATTTTTTTTCAGACTACTATTAAATAAAATACTAAAAAATAAATATGTCCTAAAAATTACATTTTGCACTATATTTACAATAATGCTTAGATAAAGGATATTTAGAATTGTGTGCAAATTGTTTTTAATTTCGCTTTAAAATTTCGCGAGATATAGGGAAATAAGCAAAAAATACATATAACACTAAGGTTTCCAAATTTTGGACCGATCTTCTAACCAAAATACGGGAACCATATTTCCCAATCTGCGGCGACCCCCTATATTTTGGAGGTCAGAAAACCGAGTTCGTCGATAGAAAGGCATGTTTATTAAAATACAGTTTTCGTGTTTAATTTCGTAACTTAAATAATAGCCTGCTATAAACAATTAGCATATTTGAAGACACCCTCTCGAGCCATGAAGATTAAGTAACAGAGCGGGAAGATCCAATCATTAGATTAAAAGTTACTCGAGGTGGCCCACTTTCATTTCGCACACTACTCTGCTCGACAAATTTGCCTAAACTTTCAGTTCAAGTGGAACGTTTTCTGTTCATAACAACTCAATGAGGATTTCAAAAGAAGGAATTAGCCCAATGATATTCACCTTCTTCTATAACTCAATATTTGCACTTTGTTTTAATTAATAGGATCACATCTGTTCATTTTGAACTAATTTCTTTCAAAAAGAAACTCACAAATAGTTTAGACAATCGGTGTCATATTTATTTGCTTAATTCTTACATAAATACTTAACACTACATTGCAACTTAAATGTTGTTTCAGCAATGTCATTACTACGGCACTCCATTGAGGATATTGTTACTACGAAAGCAGATATAAATCCGAAACAAAACTATTTTGATGTTAAGGCAAGTTAATATATATTATAAAACAATTTATTCACGACAGAAAAAATTATCTAAATATTTTAACCACGATCCTAATAGTACAGAAAATAATTGATGCAACCTCATAATTTATGACACTATTTACTTATCGTTTTAATCCAAAAACCAGATTGTGTCCATAATTTGAGTGAAAATTTAAACAAAAATGCAAGTTAGCTTTTGTTCAAAATAAACTTTCTGAAATAACCTTTCAAATATATTGTATAATACATTTCAGAATCGAGAACAGCTAGTGCAATATTCTCGCTACAATTCCATGTATTTTTACAACAGCTGTACTGAAATAAATATATGAATTAGCAGGTTGATTGTCACTAAGTATAAAATAGCAATTTTTTTCCGAGGAAAGGGTGTGAATTTTCTCAGCACTTTATTTTAATTTTCTGAAAAAATTTCAATAGTAAATAATACTTAAAAATTTATCGACATCTCATAAGCTGGAAACCTTATGTAGGCCACCAGGCAATAGGAGGCAAGCAGTACGAATGAGACACATAGGAGGAGAATTCCTATAATTTTGCTATAGGATATGTATAGGTCATGTGCGTATGCTAATACCAAAGTATGGAAATTCGCCTCTCTTTAGTCTTTTACTCAATGTGTGGCCCGTCTTTGATAATTGAGAGGACACCAATAATTCCTCATAGAAGCGTACATGTTTAAAAGACCGCTCAATCACTCCAAAAATGGGAGAGTTTGTGAGTTTACTACCTAGAACAGACATGGGGTATTGTTGCAATGTTATCAGAGAAGGGGTATTGTTTCTATGATAGAAGACATGCGGTATTAGAAACTGAAAGAGAGACTAGCTAAAGTATAGTACCTAATCATTGATCTCTAATCCAACGCGGAAAAAGAGTTGATAATTTTGATTTATTATTTTTTTCTTAATTATTTTCATCCATTTTTCTGATTTTATTTAACCCTCATGGGTAAATAATCTTAATGGGATACTTGCTAGTGACGTGGTGCGCGTATCTCGATCCAGATTTGTTGTTAAAACTAGCATTTGTTTACGTTATCAATCGTTCTTTCCATTCTATATTGAATACGTTAAGGTCGTCAAGTATCCAATCTCTTAAGTGACGCATTCTATATTCTTTCGCAAAGATTATTTCTCAAAGTTTAAATTATTTCACTATATTATGTCTTACCTAAGACAAAGACGTGTAGAACATAAACAAATTTACTATGAAACCATTGAATTTGCGAGGTCAGAAGAAATAATTATGTTTAAACAAATTCAATTAGGGATATGGTTTCAGTATTTAATTAGTTCCAAGTTAATTAGCACTCGAACTTATGTGGAGAAACTTAGCTAGACTTTCACACTTAATCTTATTAAAAACAATTAGCTGGCACCGAGGTCATAGGTCTCAGGTGAGTGTATCAGTGATTCTCTTCTTCTAGAGGTGCAAGAACCCAATTATTATTCTTAATACTGTAACATCAATTTACATAACATTGTGGGTTATGTGTCAACATCTTTGCTTATGATTAAAGTGCAGTTATTTATAATATTCGATTCGATTGATTGTACGAAAACACTTTCATGGTTTTTCTGTATTTTTTCTTTAAAATTCAAATAAAACACGGCAATAAAATAATTCAGGAAATATTTAAAAATCAAATGAAGTCAACATTATTAATGAAAAATTTGGTATAAAATCAAACCTTTTTTTTCATTCAATATTTTGTTCAATTTTATGCTAATTATCTTAGTTTTACCTTACACTATTTCTAAACTTTTCTAGCAAACATATTTTAGTGCTTAGCGAATGTTTTGCTCCATTTGTAAAATAAGAAATAAATTTGTGAGATTAAATGTAACCTAAGACTCATTTCATACTCATTTTTGAATATTCATTAACATTCAGATTTTCGAATTTTTGAAAGAATAATATGTAAAGTAGAAATATTTTCTTAAGCATTTAAGTCAATATGTAAAGTAAAAATATTTTCTTAAGCATTTAAGTCAATATGTCAAGTTAAATACTTATTTTTTTCTAAACATTTAATCGAAATATTTTAGAATATTACTCTTACAGCAATCAAATTTATCAACTATCTTACCAATCTTTATCAGATACATTTGTATGACATTTAATACATTTAAATGACAGTACAATTAAAATCACGTCCAAACATTTAAAAGGAATGTTTTATTCGGGATGTTTAGCAATGGAGATCTTAACAAGGCTCTCATAGTATCTCGGAGCAGTGTGTCTATGCCCATTAGTTGAAATTGAAAATTTTCTAGGGTAATTGAAAAAGTTCAATTACTTTTTTGCCTCAAAAACGTATTAGATAAGGTTTTTATTCTCTTTTGGAAAATTCAAATTAATGTTAGATCAAGCGTTTGTTTATTCTTTTCTTACATCTAATCAGCCCTGAAACGCAAGGAAGTAAAAGGAAATTAACATAAGAAAAGATAGAGACGTTTCTTTCTTAACACGTTTCTTCATGAACTTTATTTTGTTCTGTAACTTGTATAAATTAAGCAAGAGCTTGTTTTTTTTTCTTCTTTTCTATAATTAGTTTTTGCAACCTGGAAGAAATAATGATTTTAAAAATCTAATGGATGTTTTTCTTAGCTATATATTGTAATATGATACAATTTCAATTTCAATTCCTAATCGTAGTTAAAATATGATATATATAAAAGATTTTCGGAGCATTTTACAGATAGATTTGCTCTTAGAATGTATATTTAAAATCAAAATTAGCTACTTTAGAGTGAGATGTTTTTGATGTATTATCATGCATTTTTGGTGTATATTATAATGTTGTATTTTCAATGATATTTAATATAATTTGGTATATTTTTAACAGATGAAAAGTAAAAGTGAAAAATTCTGCAAATTGTGACATTTTAATTGCTCTTTTATTATTGGGCAGCGACAAATTTGAAAATTAAATCATTTTGCATGAATCAACTTAATTGAAATTAATTAATTTCATTTCATTTTGTAAATATGAATAATGCATATTTTAGACTCAGATGTTTATATTTTTGCATAAGGAGAAGAACAGACACATAAGTGTAAAAAACAACTTTTAAAAGAAAAACAAAACAATACTTTTATTAAAATTTACGCACACCGTTATTCTAAAAACTCAAAATCTATTTCGTACACAAGAACTGCTGTTGCCAAAACATGGAATACTAAATATGTAATAAGAATATAATTAATGTTCACGTGCACACTTTTACATAAGGACATGATAATATTTTTGTCTTTGTGCAAAACATATCAACTACATTTTCAAATTTCATTACTTAACATTGAAAAAACATCTTATATAGATAAAAAATAACAACTACTAACTCTGCTAGTTAATATGTTTTTGTTGTTGTAAAAAATCATATTCTTAATATTAATTATGAAGTAATTTTGATAGAGAATGTGCTTAATTTATTTTAACTAATTACTTGTTACAAAAATGAATTCATATGAATTTGCAACAAATTGATAGAAAGTAACTATGTGAATGTAATTGTATTAACATGAAGATACAGTTTCTTCAAATTTGAAAATTAAATCATTTTGTATGAATCAACTTAATTGAAATTAATTAATTTCATTTCATTTTGTAAATGTAAATTTAATAATATATGTTTCAGACTCAGATGTTTATATGTTTGCATAAGGGGAAGAACAGGCAATAGGAAAAAGATTGTTTACTTCAAAGGAAAATAATATTTTCTGAAAGATATTTTACCTTTTCGATATGAAATAGTAAGATGTTCAAGAAAAATCCAACAGCAATAAAATACCAAAAAAATGGAAGCTTTTAACTTAAAATCATACGTAGAAGTCATGCAATAAATCGTAGAGTTTTGCCGTAAAGTGGTGAAGATAGCAACTGAGATTTTTTTCTTAAAGCAATAGATTTTCTTTTGCTACATTTGCACTTACCTAAATCTTTTTATTACTGATAAAATGTTATCGAAGTTTTTAAAAGCAAACATATATGTTTTGCTTGAAAGATCTGGGGAATAAATAGTTTAAGTAATACAAAATGTGTAAAAAGGGTAAAACTGTCTCCAGGTAGAAAAGAAGATGTATTGCTTTAAATTTTTAATATTTTTGTAACTCGAGGTCTAGATTGCAAATTTGTAATTTTTGAAATCAATTTTTGAGTCATGATTTGAAGAAATAATATTACATATTAGGTGTTACGTAAAGAATGCATTCTATATATATAACAGTAAAATGCCCCATAATTGGGATCACAAACTATTAGCTAAGTGAGAAAATTGTAAAAGGGAAGAAAAATTACTTAGCATGATAAATTTCTATTGCGAAATTGTGAATGAAGACAATACTAGATTGATGAATATATATGCATACATAAGAAATATATATATATGGGTCATTCTCACGAAAACTGTCATTTTTCAGTTCATAAAATCCCAAAAAAGTAAAGTGAATAAAAAGCTCTGAAACTTTCTATATTAATAGAAATATGTAATGGCATTATAAAGAAAGTATATATCCTATAAATTATACTTAATATTTAAATTAATTAATTTTTTAAATAATTAATTTATAATTAATTAATTTA
>NC_092205.1:64930566-64972383 GCF_043381705.1 Parasteatoda tepidariorum | reverse complement strand
ATGTCATAATCAAAATGAGAGTGGAATGATAACACATAGCCAATCACAGAAGACTTCTGGTTAGTAACGCATAAAGCAGTCAATCAAAATTGAGAACGCATGTGTGAGTAAAGGTAATAATTTCTAATAATGCTGTCTGCAGAAATGTTACAACTAAACTTACCAGCTAAATCTTGTTGCGATTTTTATTTTGTATTTTATGTGTGAAATATATTGAACAGAGGTTTCTTTAAAATACTTATATCTTTTATGAAAAATGGATCGCCGTGAATATCTTAGGAAATATGAACAGCTACATAGGGCAGAAGTTTAGCAGTACAAAAACACCGGGAAAATAATCGCAGTACTATCAATATACGGCAGCGAAATGCGCTGCGAAGAAACGTTGAAGAGTCAAGATGTTTAAATGAAAACGAATAATATGGAAAAGAAATTTATAAAAAAGGCTGTATAAAAGGAGGTTTTGTAAATAATTTTTAATTTTATCAATGTTTTTTCTTACTTTCAATTGTTTTTTACTTACTTTCAAAAATTCGTTCAGCCAGAAATAATTATTAACAGTTCATATTTGTTTGAGATATTTCTTAAATAATGGATAAAAGTGAAAATCATTGGTACACAAAATGATGTGAAAAGAAAAATCAATGAAAAATGTACTTAGCTAGGTTTTGTGAATATTCAGAGATCTATTCGCGATCGCAACGAACTATAGGGGGCGTTGTTGTATGAGACTAATACCTGCGATTTCTATATGAATAGTCATTCAGTTACTCTGGAGACGTCTTTAATGTGGCGTGTAACATTGTAATGTTCTTTCTTTATCGTAGCTTATTAAATTTAAAAAAGAAAAATGTTTGATATACTTTCTTATGCAACCAAAAACAAGATGATATCTCTTTTTTTTAAAGAAGGAACATCCAAAACATATCTGAAAATATTAGTAAATAAACAGAAAAAAATATGTATCTTCTTATTAGAGTTAAACCTCTTCTTATTAGAGTTAAACCTAATGCCTGAGAAATAGTTTTACTAAATTTAATGACATAACCTGAGAGGCCTATTTAAACTTTACATTCCATAGTTTTAAGAATCATATTACTTCAAACATTAAAGTAAGCAAAAAGTATACATAAGCTTCATAATTTTATTTAATTTCATTTTGTAAAAAAAGTTCTTTGACAACAATTTTTATCAAAAAATTTATTTTAATTAATAAAAATCATTATTTAGAAACTAAAAAACGTAAAATAAAGAATGCTTACGATACAGAGTAAAAAAGAAAAAACCAATTCTTAAAAATCCTTACATTAAAATAAACAACTTTCATGTTTTTTCTTTTTTGATTCATAATCGGACGCAGAAAGTCATTCTATAGAAAATTATCATCAAATAAGAAAAAAATTACTTAAAAGTAAAATTTTTTAATATATAAAAATTAACACTTACCTGCTTTATAAATCAGAAGAATTCCAAAATGATTTGTTCTTCCAAAATGATTTGTTCGATTTTTTTACCATTTTTTAGTGCTACGAAAATGCGTCTTTGGGATTTACCAAAAATAGAACAAGATGCAATTTTATTTTTTCAGGAGCGAAATATTTTACCCATTGTCCACCGAAATCTGATAAACTACTTTGATTTTAAATAAAGTGTTTCATTTTATGATTTGTCGCAAAAATTTTTGTGTAGATTGGTGGCACTTAAAAGCCGCCAAATCTGTATTTGCGGTGGCGGTTAAGTAAGTACCGAATTTTTATTCCATACTTTTTTGAATCATATTACTCCAAACATTAGAATATGCAAGAAGTATACATTAACACATAATGTTATACCATTTAATTTTTCAAAATGATTATTTCAACAATTTTTATCAAAAAATTATAAACTAAAAAACGTAAAATAAAGAATTCTAAGGATAAAAAAGCGATTTTAAAAATTCCTCATATTGAAATATAAAACTTCCATATTCTTATAGTTTTTAATCAGACGTAAAAAAGCATTCTGCAGAGAACTATCATCAAATGAAATATAAAATATTTACAAGCAAATTTTTTATTGTAAAAATCTGTGCACTTACCTGATTTATAATTCCCGGAGAATTTCAAAATGATATGTTCCTTGTTTGAAAACTTTATTCTCAAATAATAGATACATAGTTTATACCTTCATTACTTTTAGATAACATACTACACAGCAAAATTTTATAATTGATATGAATTTGAATATGTAGCTAAAAACAGAATAGCTGAATTCTAGTTGAACTTATTCTTTCAAAATTAAAAAAAACTTACCAAGAAAACGATTTAAATTAATTAAGAATCAGCACAAATGGCACTATTTCAAGTAACTTGGATAATTTTTTATTGTTGTTTTCCGAATTATATGGATACAGAAATATATACTATTCTATAACGAAGAAGAATATGCTATAACTATTACAATTCTGTATGTTCTGAATTCATATTTATTCACTGGAATGACGAAAGCAATGTTGACTTCACTTTAATTCGTAATGAATTGAAGACAGAAGAAATGCATTTTACCTTAATACAAGAACGACACTCACACATCTGTAACAGTATCCGAAATCGGAAGTCATCAGTTGCAAGTTTGTTGATAATAGAAATAAAAAAATTATAGAGGAATTTTTCTTCAAATGTTCCTAAAAGATTTACTAATATTCTGGAGATTTTTTTCAAGTTCTTCGGCCTTTTCCTTAGGGAAATTTTGTTTCTTATTTGCTGCTAAAAATGGCGTCTGATTCTGTCAGTGATTTTGA
The DNA here is from genome assembly GCF_043381705.1 of Parasteatoda tepidariorum. Lineage (NCBI taxonomy): Eukaryota > Metazoa > Arthropoda > Arachnida > Araneae > Theridiidae > Parasteatoda > Parasteatoda tepidariorum. The sequence goes on along the minus strand of NC_092205.1, from coordinate 64,969,604 downwards.
TGGAACTAAATAAAAACGTGATAAATTAATGTCTGATATTTATAGGCTCCCGCTAGAGGGCGTACTCGAGCGTTGCGATAGCGAATTGTAAATAATTTTTAATTTTATTATTTTCACCTTATTTTTTTATAACAATTCTGACAAAAATGCTTATTGATGATTGATAACATAATTATTTCATTTTACATTTTTTTTATTAGTATTCAATGTGACAAAAAAATTAAATTGCTTAATTTAATTTGTCGAATTTCAGTTACATATGTTTTTATTATATAATTTGCTTTTTGTCTGATTGAAACTAAAATATTTTGTCAGTTGACAGTATTGTAGTTAATTGGGCAATTACTTGCAATGGGTTTTGCTTTTGAAATATTACTCAGTATCAACTTATTAATATTACATGTATTAATATTACACTTATTAATATTACTGTTTGCCATATTTTAAAGTTATTTTCATGAGGTTTTAATTGCTTTCCGTCTAAAATTTAAATTACTAGGGAGGGGGAGATGAAGCACCATATAGGGAGCGTCCGGCATCCTATAGGATCAACAATGCTTTGAGTTAGTAGGGGTAAAAATATATATGGGTTTCCCCTTGGCGAAATTAGCGACTTGTGTTTGGCGCCATTCCTGTTTGCGCGGAACACAGTGGTAACAGGAATGGCTGCCAAAATATAATGATATTTCAATAAAACACTGGACAATTTCAACAAAACATCGGCCAAAACTTTATAAAATTGCAATGAACCCGATATGAGCAAAATTATTAAGCCCAAGAAAATGCTTTTTGAATCGAAACAAAAACTAATGGAGTAAGCACGGAAAGAAAAGGAAAAAAAACAACTCAATTCTTCGTTAAACTTGAATATCCTCAGATTAAAGGGCACCTAATTCTCTGATAGCAGTTAGATACTGTCCAAATTTATCATGAATTGAATCTGTGTAACTCCATCGCCACATAAATTCGGCGAAATACGAATCGAAAATTGCGTCTGTGGTACCGGACTGGCGATGTCATTTTTTTCTTAAGTCCCTTTTTATGACTGCCCACATACCTTCGATCTTATTGACCTGAAGAAAAAGTAACCTTACCATCCTGTATCCTACTTAGAACTAACGGACCTCCGAAATCACATATACCGTTGAACATTTAAAAATAACACTAAAATCTGAACCAGTCGGAATCACGATTGGGCTTCAACATCGCCTAGCTTGTTGATCAACCGCGATTACAACTTGGCAAAAATCAAGGGGCACCCTCAAATATAGTCAACCAGAGTTAGGCTCTGCCACGTGTGCTTCGAATACGGAGATTAATCTCCGGTTAATGCCCTATAGTAATTTGTTAAATAAATTTGCTTCCTCGCTTTATGTAAGTTTATATTATTGTTTGTATTAAAATTGCTTTATATAAGTTTATAATGCTGATAACAGGACCTCTGACATATTACAATCGTATCATATTCTCTCTATGTGATGTTGGAGCAGAAAAATTGCCAGCTAATCTCCAGGAAAACGATTTTAATTCTGTCAGCGAAGCGAACAAAAATTTATATATATATATATGTATATATATATATATAATGTATGTATATATATATGNATAGATAGATAGATAGATAGATAGATAGATAGATAGACAGATAGATAGATAAGAAATTAATATAAATTCAATATTTAAAAAGACATAATATTCTAAAAAAAATGCGCAAAATCAGTCGACGAAAATTGGAGCAGATATATTTTATAAAATGTGATCTAAAAAGTATTAACAAAAAAAAAGCAAGAAAAACATTGCAAATTAAGACTGTAAGAAATAGACTTAAAAAAGGAAGTGAAATAATAAATAAATTGTTTCTAAAATTACTACATTCACATGAATTGTTACATCTTAGTTGTTAAAATTATTATTGAACACATTTTTCTTGATGATTTTTCTTTAAAAATTAAGAGAAAGTAAATAAAAAGCTGGGAAGCAAAATGATGAAAAGGTATATTATCCTTCAGCTCACTCATTAATGTCCACAGCAAAAGTTCTTTCTAATATTTTATTAATATAGCCAAAGAAAATAGAAAATATATCAATATTATAGTGCAAGAAGCACTGAAAAAATTTAAACGAATAATTTTGATGAGAAAACGTCGAGGTTATATCTTCTCCTTATTTTTCAGATTTCTTAATTTTTATTTTTTTAAAAAAATGAAATTTAAAAACAAAAATATAATTTTTTTTTCTAATTAGTTAATTTTCTTCTTTTCCTTGAAAATATAATTTTTCATGTTTTATTTGCATTTTTAACTTATTCTAGGGGTTATATTTACTATGGGTACTATTGTAGCCTTTGCTAAGCAGTAAATAAGACTTCATATTATTATGCTCTTACTTTTCTTCGTAAATCTATTTTTTTTGTCTCTTTATTGTGTTATATATATAATCTGAGTTTATTCATATAAACATTTTCAATTAATTTATTCAACCAAGAATCACTGCAAAATGTAACCAATCAGAAGCAGTTGCATAAATAAAGTACTTTTTATAAAAAGAAAATAATAAAATAATTCGTATGATTATAGAATAGCAAAAAATAAATATTTTTGAAAAAAAAAACTAAAATCACGAAATAAGTAGTATGTCTTTTTCTTCCAAACAGTTTCTCTAAATTTTTTAAAATTTTTTTAAGCAATAAGAAGTTCTACGTTTGATTGAAACAAGAATGAAAAAAAAATTAATTAGCAACTCAATTCTGACTTTTTTCCCTATAGATTAAACCTCCAGATTTTTTTTTTCCTTCTAAAAACTCAAATAAAAAAAAATCAGTTTTATTTAATATTAATTGAAATAAATTTGAAAAAGAAAGAACTAAGCAATATAGCTAGAGATTTAAAAGTCTCCGTTTTTTTTCATTTTGATTGATGTTTATTCCATTCTACTTTTAAAGAAGTTAAAATACCGTTAGAATAATGGTTTACAAAGATTTAATTTTTTCTAACTGACATTTTGTGAAAAAAAATAATGTCAGTTATTTTTTAAGTAATTATGTGTTTGTCAATTTCAGCTTAAGAGTTATTTATTATGCTTGGTATTAATTTTATTTATTTTTAATTCTAGGAAGTAAATCGTAGGTTGTCATAATCGTAAGATATATATCAGCATATATTTCATAGTGGAAATTTATACCGTCATATATTTTATGTTACATTTGTGGTTTGCAACATCCAGTCTGGATTCATTCATCAATTTTCTTACGTTCTGTTGTAATAGTTAGCAAACATTATCGTTTTCTTAATTATTCTTTCCTCATATATATTATTAAACATCATCGTTTACCCATAAACATTTAAATGAAAAATAAGATAGAATATCGTGCAGCTTGTACATGAGTTTTTTTCTTTTTTTTTACAATTTGCAAAAATTATAAATACGTAAAAAAGGTTTTTTTATATTTTTTTCTGCGTATTATTTGTATCTCGTATATTCCCGTAAAAAATAGTGCTGTTGTTTGAATTTTAACATTTTAATATATCTTAGAAGATACAAATAATAAGATTTCTTGTTAAAATACTAAAAAATTCACTTAGCTCTATGCAGCTACTCTGCAAAAAAAAAATAATCTTGATGAATTTATGGTATATCATACGGGGACTTTGGAAGCAATATTCGTAAAATCCATTTTACCTTAGTTGTTGTTTCTAATGCCAATTGTCCAATACCAGCAAATGCTAAGGCAGAGTGTGCGTTTATTGTTTTCATTCTCTCTATGGGCAAGGATATGAATTAAACACGCAGACACACGCACACATACACACACACATTTCAGCCTGTTGTAAGGGGTGTGCATATCCATACATCTATTCATTCATCCACAGATAGTAATTTTGACCTGAAACAGAGAACAAAAAATCAGTATCCCCATAGGTATTGATTTGTTATGGGAACTTTTAGAACTTTGTAACCTAACAGTTAGATTTAACTTGCACCCAATCACCGATTACTACACGGGAAATCTTCGGCAAGTGGAGATCGAACTCACGACCTCATAGTCATGGGCCCAATGCCTTACTAACCATTCTATGCCTGCTCTCCATTTTACCATACAGTAATTTGTACAAAATTACTACAATTACTGTTTGTTCAGTTTGTATGAAAAAAGTGTAAAAAAAAAAATGCAATTGCAGAAAAACATTAGCTTACTATAATACATTTAAATCTTGAAAAAAGAAATCTTGTTAATTTCAATAGTATTTTAGGTTTTAACATTACTCAAGATCAATTCATCAAACTAATTTACCACAAATTTAAAATGAAGCTCATTTTATCATATAATATTTGCCATGGTCATAATAAAAATAAAATAAAAAACATACTTATCATTATTTCAGCTAAAAATCATACTAAATGCAATGCCTTTACAGACATTCTAACGTATAATAAAATGTAGAGCCTTTTACAAATATTCGAATGTATAAATGCAATGTAAAATCTTATAGGACAATATCATGTATAGGCTCTACAGACATTCTAATGTCTTTTAGTATTTGCGCTTTAGTGAAACTTACTATATCATTTATTTAAATTCACATTTAAAGATGCTGCTAATTCATTAATTAGGTTTCATAAAATTAATTTTATCGAACCTGTTAATATCTATCACTTACTTCAATATTTAAAATATTCATTTTCTCAATATTACTGAATTATGAGAATTATGCAATATCAAAGAACACAGTAATGTTGTTTAATAGTTTTAATGGAAATACTTTTAATATGGTACAAATAAAACAAGCATAAAATTAGAATTTTTAATATTACTCATCTTTTTTATTGCAACTCTTGTTCCATCTCTAGCAGTAAAATTCAACTAATCTACTGCAACTGATTTAAACTCTTCAGATAAACTGGAAAATTTATTTATTTGATATTTAGAAAAGAGTTGTTTTGTATAGCTATTTATTTTCTCTGTATGACACGGAAAATGGAATTTTTAATCAAATACTTTCTCAATATCTTCCTCCAGATATTTAAATGAATTTTGAATGGAATCAAAAAGAAGGCAAATTAAAGTAAGTGGACTTTCAATTAATTATGAATAAATGCACTTCTCTAATGAATTTTTATAAAGCTGTTAATATTTCTCATTACGATTATTTTTTCTCAAAATTTTTTTCTACGGAAAAAACCAATAAAAACGTCTAACGACAATGTTGAATAATTTATGCGCAATTTTATAACACTCAGAGGGGTGTTTTAAATAGCTATCTTAATTAGTTTTACGTTAAAGTGCTTCTGGTGATGTTAAAGTAGTAAATTAATTATTAGGACACTCAATTTCTTTTCTATTCAATTATTTTTCTTTAACTCCCATTTATGACTTATTTCGGAGCTTTTATGGATAACAGAGCTAATTAAATAAATTCAAATGGAAATTTTTTTTTTCCTAATTGATTTACTTCTTTGTTTTTATACTACTTTTTTTATTTAGTAAAACCTGATTTTTCTGACCTTTTTTGTGTACAATATTGCTAAATTATGCTGGAACTGAACTATTGATTGAACTATTGAAACTATTGATCCTGCAGAAACTCAAATATATTGCATTTTGTTCCACATTTCCACGAACATTTCTTTTCGCAATAGATTCTGAGATTTTGATGGCTAAAATTTACTTGCACAAACATTGAAGAACTCAGACACACTAAGCAATATGGTTTCATTTGAAATAGATTCTGAGAATTTGATTGCCAAAATCTACTTGTGCAAACATTAAGCATGGAGGTATACTAAGCCCTAATATTTTTTTCGCAATAGAATCTGAGATTTTGATTGCTAAAGTCTACTAGTGCAAACATTGAAGCACTAGGGTATTCATTTCAGTGAATTACCACTTCCACACTCGATCAGGTTACCTGATATTTTTTCTCACCTGTGATGACTTCGTTTACCTTCTTAAATTTGTTCTAAGAATGAGAAACAAAACATACACATCTCTGTCTAGATAAGAGAGGTGCTCTTCGTGATGCGTTATTAATATTAATTATTTATTTTTGCGCTGAATAAAACTAAACTAAACTTTTGGATAATAGTTTAAAAATCTAAAAAGCTTATAATACCAGGTTTTCATCAGTATTGAAACCAAACGTTTAAAAAAAGGAAGAAAAGAAATGTGGCTTATGATTCTGCTTTAAGACATTTCCTGAAATAGTCAGCAAAAACCAAAAATTCCAACTATCAGAAATTACGATTTAGTCAGAATTTTTAAGAGAACCTGGCTCTTTCATAAATCTTTTGTAGATAATTTTCAATGACAAATTTAAGAAATAGTTGAATGTCGCACAAAATTTTTTTCCTTCCTTTTAATTTTTTTTCTTCTAAATATTTACTTCACGTAACAATGATATTCCAAACAAATGAATTTTCAATCAAAATAACCCTCTGAATGACGATTTCGCATCGAAAACATTACCTTAAGTTTAATAAAAATACTTATCCGGAGAATGACAGGATAAAACCTAGAATTTCCTTTTCATAGGGACTCACAGGGAAAAAGACTCCCTTTATTGACTCCCAATAGCTTCACAATAAAAAGTCATATTTTCATTTTTGTGACACTGACTGACATATTTAATCTGTATGTCTAAATATTTATCTAATAAATAAAGCTTTTGAGAAAGACTAAGTGCACCATAAAGAAACTAATACTCTACTTTCGCGAAACTTTCTTCGTTTTTGACGAAGCCGTTTCCTGGCATTAGCTTCGCGAAGTGAACATTTCACTAAAGTGACGAAATAACTATAGTCACTTCTTCGAGGAAACATATTTCGTCAATACTTAAAAATATTTCGTCATTTTACTTTTTCAAAATAAAAAGAAAAAAAAAAACTCGTGATAACTAACTTTTTTAATTGTCACTTTATCTCGGGCACCATATGTAACCATAATAACACAAGAAATACAATCTGAATAGATACAAACTATACCTATGCCCGAAGCTGTATTCGAACTCTGGATCTTCCTGGTACGAAGCCAACTCCTTGACCACATACAGGTTGGCCGGCCTACTCCGTCACTTTATTTTTGATCGCCTTCATCTCATCTTTGAGAGTCTTCATCCCAGTTTCATTGCTCAAGTTATACTTATGTCCCACAATGCATTAGACTGAAGTTTCGTGTTCAGGAAACATTTTGTGATATATTTGAGGGTTCTAGTTTCATCACAAATCACGTGATTTCGAGACGAAATGATCCTCAAAATTAACGAAATATAGCTCAAGAATTACTGAATCGTCAAATATGAGGATTTTATTTCTGAGAGTGTGTTGATGTAAAATATTATGATTTTCATTTGGGCTCTATCCAATAGAAATACTTTCCAAAAATATTCTAATTTTTTCCTTCAAGAAACCACGAATATAAATTTTTTCTTCGTAATATATTCAAGTTGTTCGTTCAGATTTTGTTAGAATATTGTTAAAGGTTGGCAACAACTACATAAATTGAGTAAAAATCGGTATTCTTTTTCTAAAATGATGACTAATTTTTAACTAGATCACGCAAGTTTTAACTGAATCTTTCTAATTGGCGATAGAACATTAACTGTTTAATAGAACAAGTGTTAACTTAGATTACCACTAAAGGAAATTTATAGATTCACAAACTGTGGACATTAATCCGGCTATCAAGAGGGATAAAACTCCAAGTGGAATTCTCTTGTCAATACATATTTCAATTATTTCTGGAAAGTTCAAAACAGAATTCATCATCGCAGTATCCTCAATTACAATAAATCTGTAGTCAAAATTCCAGCCTCTTTCCGATTAGTTAAGAGTTCCGCATATCTGTGCTTGTGGACAATAAAAGTTTTAATCGTTTCCTGAAGAACTTGAAGTCTTGTTCTGCTGGTAAAAGTGAACAAAATTCCCCTGAGGTTCCATATCTGAAGATAATATTACTTTAACTTGTTACTTGAGTGCTACAAACAGTCTTTATTGCCATGTTACTGCCTAAAATTTTGGTTTAATAAATAATAATTGACATTTGTGTTAAAATATCAATAATATACTTAATATAAATTTTGATTATTTTGAGATGACCTGGAGCAAGAATATCATGACCTAGAATATAATGACCTGGAGCAAATGATACTAAATACAGATAATCGCTACTTTGATGGTATACATAACTAAAATCGTGTTTCTCTTAATCTAATAACGTATAGTCAACAGGCAAAGCAGGAAATAATAATGAAAAAAAATTGTTTTAACTTTATTTTTCATTTATTAAGTACATGACTGTCAGTTTTGGATCTAATTTTCACACAGTACGAGGAACTGGTATTTAGCTAGTAATAAATGATTTATAATAAAGTAAAAATTTAAGTTTTAAATAATTACTTGTGTTAGGTTATGTTATACAGAGCATACTTCAAAAATCCGTCACTGATTAATTTAAATGCATTCCAGTTCGCTCAGACTGGTATCTGTTCCATCCATGTTAAACTTCAGAGAATTATGCAGTCGTCTTAATTATTAAGTAACTAATTAATCTTTCCGATTATGTATGTTTTTTTTTTCATGTAAATATGTTTGATTGAACCTAGTAACAGAATGAGTTTTAAGCTTCCAATCATTTGTATATTTAATCTAAGAAAAAATTTGAATTTAAAAAGAAATAAAAATAAAGATCCGAAATAGTCACAACCCTCAATTTTAGGTGACAAGGTTTGACTTCTTCTGTCCAAAAGAGATCTTATCGATATGTATTTAACAAACTGTATTTAATTATGATTATTAACAGTTAATAACACTTTTTAGCTTAAAAATATTCAATTAAAATTATTAACTTAACTATCAATTAATACATCTTATACAATCTCAGAATAATCAGTTCATTATTTAACAATTTTCTCGTTTCCTTAAAACACACTATTTTGCAAAACTCTTGTATAATTGCGTTGAATTGAACAAATTTTCCTTTCAAGTTAAACCAAGAACTATAATAAGTTAAAGAAGAAGGATAATAGAGTTTTCCTGGCCATTACACTGAGATAGCAGATTATTTGAACAACTTTATGGCTCCCTCTGCTTCAAAATTACTAATTATGTGTATCCATATAAAAAAAACCGAAAAAAATGCATTGTTTTAGTTCATTTAAGAGGAAGATAAATTATATTTTAATTCCAAATCAAAAAATAAACTTTATAGGAAAAAATTCTTCTTCTTCTCATTGGCACGACAGCCCAGGATGGGCCTTGGTCTTCTCAACAAGCCTATACCAAGACATTCTTCTCTTAGCCAAGGTTCTCCAGTTTATTATCTTTAAAATTTGTAAGTCCTTTTCAAGGCAGTCTAAGAATCTTAGGTTTGGTCGTCCTCTTTTTCTTGTACCTGTTGGCCTGGCACAGAAAACTTTTTTGGTTGTCCTGCTATCCTCCATTCTTATTATGTGGCCTGCCCATTTAATCCTTTGAATTTTGATAAATTTAATGGTATCTGGTTCCTTATATGCTTTGTAAAGTTCCGTGTTTGATCTTCTAAACCAGGTACCATTTTTACTTATTCCACCAAAAAATTTTTCTCTCAAATATAGCTATCATATTTTCATCTCCACGGGTCATTGTCCAGGCCTCACATGCGTATGAAAGCACTAATCGTATAAGACATTTATAGAGCAACACTTTTGTTTTTCTTTTTATTAGGCTTGACTTAAGATATTTTCTTAGACCATAAGAACACTTATTGGCCATCACGATTCTGGTGTGTATTTCTTGAGTAGTGTCGTTTTTGTTGTTAATCTTAGACCCCAAATAGGTGAAGCTATCAACGGCTTCGAATTTGTATTCCGAATTCAACTGTGCGAAAAAATTATAATAACAAAAAGTAAGGAATTTGCTGATCAAATTAAGATTTATTTCAGGAAACGAAAAACCAGTAAACATGTAAAGTTTATAAATCTCATAATTACATACAAATAAAAGTTTTCTCCTTACAACTGTTAAGACGAAAAAGTAATAAATATAGGATAAGTACTAATGATACTCTCATTAAAACATCATTAAATTGCTAATTATTTTTTAAAATTCTTGGTCTCAAGGAACAAGAAACAAAAATGTACTTTTGTAGCGATTAAGAAATAATGAGCTCATTATTTCCTGTTCTTTTAAACAAAAAGACTTTCTGAGAAGCATTTCAAACAAGCATTTATTGAATCAGTGTAAACAATTACATTTACAGCATATCCTTATAAAGCAGTAATTTTGTTTGCAACAGCTTAGGATTTATTTCAATTCCGTTTTGTATGAGACTTTAAAAAAAAACTTTTTTTGGAAAATACGTGCGAGAACAATGAAAGAACTATTTTTAAATTTAAAATACAAATAATAGAATTTTTTTCCTCCCAATAAACAGCAATTTGAATAAAGTTTTTTTTTTTTAAATTTGAAGTATCTTGAAAATAATTAAGAAATTACCTGATTCATTTTTTTATATTTAGCGATTAATCTAGGCATTTAGTTTATTTCATTTCTGTCAATTTCCCAAACCTCTATCATAAACTAATTTTTTTACTATTTTTTGTTAACTTTTTTCTGATGGAATTGTTTTAAGTACTTTGCAAAAATTAATTACTCTGGGAAAATAGTGGCACAAAGTTACTTTACTAAATTTTGTTGGTATGAATGATTACTTCTTCAACTTACATCAACAAACCTCCATCATAAACTAATTTTTTTACTATTTTTTGTTAACTTTTTTGTGATGGAATTGTTTTAAGTACTTTGCAAAAATTAATTACTCTGGGAAAATAGTGGCACAAAGTTACTTTACTAAATTTTGTTGGTATGAATGATTACTTCTTCAACTTACATCAACAAACCTCCATCATAAACTAATTTTTTTACTATTTTTTGTTAACTTTTTTGTGATGGAATTGTTTTAAGTACTTTGCAAAAATTAATTACTCTGGGAAAATAGTGGCACAAAGTTACTTTACTAAATTTTGTTGGTATGAATGATTACTTCTTCAACTTACATCAACAAACCTCCATCATAAACTAATTTTTTTACTATTTTTTGTTAACTTTTTTGTGATGGAATTGTTTTAAGTACTTTGCAAAAATTAATTACTCTGGGAAAATAGTGGCACAAAGTTACTTTACTAAATTTTGTTGGTATGAATGATTACTTCTTCAACTTACATCAACAAACCTCCATCATAAACTAATTTTTTTACTATTTTTTGTTAACTTTTTTGTGATGGAATTGTTTTAAGTACTTTGCAAAAATTAATTACTCTGGGAAAATAGTGGCACAAAGTTACTTTACTAAATTTTGTTGGTATGAATGATTACTTCTTCAACTTACATCAACAAACCTCCATCATAAACTAATTTTTTTACTATTTTTTGTTAACTTTTTTGTGATGGAATTGTTTTAAGTACTTTGCAAAAATTAATTACTCTGGGAAAATAGTGGCACAAAGTTACTTTACTAAATTTTGTTGGTATGAATGATTACTTCTTCAACTTACATCAACAAACCTCCATCATAAACTAATTTTTTTACTATTTTTTGTTAACTTTTTTGTGATGGAATTGTTTTAAGTACTTTGCAAAAATTAATTACTCTGGGAAAATAGTGGCACAAAGTTACTTTACTAAATTTTGTTGGTATGAATGATTACTTCTTCAACTTACATCAACAAACCTCCATCATAAACTAATTTTTTTACTATTTTTTGTTAACTTTTTTGTGATGGAATTGTTTTAAGTACTTTGCAAAAATTAATTACTCTGGGAAAATAGTGGCACAAAGTTACTTTACTAAATTTTGTTGGTATGAATGATTACTTCTTCAACTTACATCAACAAACCTCCATCATAAACTAATTTTTTTACTATTTTTTGTTAACTTTTTTGTGATGGAATTGTTTTAAGTACTTTGCAAAAATTAATTACTCTGGGAAAATAGTGGCACAAAGTTACTTTACTAAATTTTGTTGGTATGAATGATTACTTCTTCAACTTACATCAACAAACCTCCATCATAAACTAATTTTTTTACTATTTTTTGTTAACTTTTTTGTGATGGAATTGTTTTAAGTACTTTGCAAAAATTAATTACTCTGGGAAAATAGTGGCACAAAGTTACTTTACTAAATTTTGTTGGTATGAATGATTACTTCTTCAACTTACATCAACAAACCTCCATCATAAACTAATTTTTTTACTATTTTTTGTTAACTTTTTTGTGATGGAATTGTTTTAAGTACTTTGCAAAAATTAATTACTCTGGGAAAATAGTGGCACAAAGTTACTTTACTAAATTTTGTTGGTATGAATGATTACTTCTTCAACTTACATCAACAAACCTCCATCATAAACTAATTTTTTTACTATTTTTTGTTAACTTTTTTGTGATGGAATTGTTTTAAGTACTTTGCAAAAATTAATTACTCTGGGAAAATAGTGGCACAAAGTTACTTTACTAAATTTTGTTGGTATGAATGATTACTTCTTCAACTTACATCAACAAACCTCCATCATAAACTAATTTTTTTACTATTTTTTGTTAACTTTTTTGTGATGGAATTGTTTTAAGTACTTTGCAAAAATTAATTACTCTGGGAAAATAGTGGCACAAAGTTACTTTACTAAATTTTGTTGGTATGAATGATTACTTCTTCAACTTACATCAACAAACCTCCATCATAAACTAATTTTTTTACTATTTTTTGTTAACTNACCCGACAGTTTCTTGAGGTATGTTAAATTTTTTCTTTGTATAATTATAGTAAGTACCAAACCAGTATAAATATTTAATCTTTAGAAACATATTTATTCATATTGTCACTGTAATTTACGTTGCATTTTAGAATTTTGAAGTTTTTCACTTATGCGCCTCTTTCACTTATGCGCTTTTTTCTCTTGGCCCCTTACACCGGTGCATAAGTGAGAGTTTACTGTATGTTGAAAAAAATGTATGAAAAAATGGTACCAATTCGCTTAAGAGAAGGTTCAAAGTACATTTGATACCTAGTTCGATAAAAACGTTTAAAAAGTTAAATATCTTGATCGTTTGACATTTTTTCCATTTTAACTAGCATTGTTTTAAATTAAACTGTAGATTTTAAAAACTACGAATTGAAACAAAGAAAATCATTTATCTTCAAAAAAAATTTATGCAAAAATGATACCAATTCACTTAAGAGAAGGTTCAAAGTACATTTGATACCTATTGAAACTGCATCAATACTGTGCGATTTTTGCATATTTACATAGGTCACATAGGTTACATAGGTTATGATACCAATTCACTTAAGAGAAGGTTCAAAGTACATTTGATACCTATTGAAACTACATCAATACTGTGCGATTTTTACATATTTACATAGATAATGTGGAAAGAGTCTTTACGGCCCTTTCAAAGTGGTTAAGAACGGGATAAAATCGCTTGATTGTGGTAAATTTTGATTATTTTGAGATGACCTGGTCAAATAACGTATTCTCAACAGGCAAAGCAAAAAATAATAATGAAAAAAAAAGAAATTGTTTTAACTTTATTTGTGTTGGTACAAGGCTGTCAGTTTTAGATCTAATTTTCACACCGTACGAGGAACTGATACATAGCTAGTAATAAATGATTTATTATAAAGTAAAAATTTTAATTTTAAATAATTACCTGTGTTATCTTATGTTGTGCAGAGCATACTTCAAAAATCTGTCACTGATTAATTTCAATGCATTTCAGTTCGCTCAGACTAGTGTCTGTTCTATCCATGTTAGACTTCAGAGAATTATACAGCCGTCTTAATAATTAAGTAACTAATTATTATTTCCGATTATGTATGTTTTATTTTTTTCATATGAATGTATTTGCTTGAACCTAGTAACCGAATGAATTTTAAGCTTCCAAGCATTTATATATTTAACCTAAGAAAAAAATTGAATTTAAAATAAAAATAAAAATAGAAATCCGAAATAGTCGCAACCTTCAATTTTAAGTGACGAGGTTTGATTTCGTCTGTCCAAAAAAGATCTTATCGATATATATTTAACAAACTGTATTTAATTATGATTATTAGCAGTTAATAGCACTTTTAAGCTAACAAATATTCAATTAAAACTATTAACTTATTTATCAATTAATACATCTTATACATTATCAGAATAATCAGTTCATTATTTAACAATTTTGTCGCTACCTTAAAATACACTATTTTGCAAAATTGTGTTGAATTGAACAAAGTTTCCTTTCAAGTTAAACCAAGAACTGTAATATGTTAAAGAAGAAGGATAATAGAGTTTTCCTGACCATTACACTAAGATTGCAGATTATTTGAACAACTTTATGGCGCCCTCTGCTTCAAAATTACTAATTATGTAGATCCATATCAATAAAACCGAAAAAATACCTTGTTTTAGTTCATTTAAGAGGAAGATAAATTATATTTTAAGTCCAAACCGAAAAATAAACTTTATAAGAAAAAATAATAAGAAGAAAAAAGTAAGGAATTTGCTGATCAAATTAAGATTTATTTCAAGAAACAAAAAAACAGTAAATATGTAAAATTTATAAATTCCATAATTACATACAAATAAAAGTTTTCTCCTTACAACTTTTAAGACGAATAAGTAATAAATATTGGATAAGTACTAATGATTCTCTCATTAAAACATCATTAAATTGCTAATTATTTTTTAAAATTCTTGATCTCAAGGAACAAGAAACAAAAATGTACTTTAGTAGCGATTAAGAAATAATGAGCTCATTATTTCCTGTTCTTTTAAACAAAAAGACTTTCTGAGAAGCATTTCAAACAAACGTTTATTGAATCAGTGTAAACAATTACATTTACAGCATATCCTTATGAAGCAGCAATTTTGTTTACTACAGATTAGGATTTATTTCAATTCACGTTTGTATGAGACTTTAAAAAAATGTTTTAGAAAATACGAACAAAGAAAGAACTATTTTTACATTTGAAATACAAATAGGGGATTTTTTTTTAAAAAAATACAATAGTCTTTTTCTAATTAAATTGCACACACTCAATTACATTCAAGAAAATGAAAAATTAAATTAAATTACTGTGATATTACTAATTTCAACTAATCTTTGTGCATCGAAAAACTCACTAGCTATTTTAATTGTTAGGGCATAAAAATCCTCCCCATAAACTGAAATTTTATTAAAGTTCATTTTTTTTAAATTGAAGTATTCTGAAAATGCTTAAGAAATTACCAGATTTATTTGTTTTTATGTTTTGCGATTAATCTAGGTATTTAGTTTGTTTCATTTATGGCGAATTTCCAAACCTCTATCATAAACTAATTTTTTTACTATTTTCATTTTATTTTTTTGTGATTGAATTGTTTTAAATACTGTGCAAAAATTAATTACCCAGGGAAAATTGTGACACAAAGTTACTTTAATAAATTTTGTTAGTTTGAATGATCACTTCTTCAACTGTATGTCCAATTTAAAGTCCTACATTTTGATTTTCATATGAGACACTTAAAGATGTATATTCAATTAAAAAAGCCATTCAATACCTCTAGGAATTCAAAGAACAGAGAAATAAAATAAAGAGATCCTTTTTTTTTTTTTGTCAACATACTCAACTTCCTCAGGATATTTCTCTGATGAAAAAGGTCACCTTCACAGGTTTAGAGAGTACCAGGTAGTGGTAAAAGTTTAGAGGGTGCAAGTTTAGAGGACCTAGTAAAAGATGGATTGTGCATATGCAGATCCCAATAAATTGAAAGTCAATTGTTATTAGATCATGAATCAATTTTAAAAAGAGACAGTTAAAGATGTATAGTAAATTATGAAAATAATTCGATGCTTTTAAGAACATGGAAAATAGAGAAATGACCGAATCAAGTTCATTTTTATTATGAACACTCAACTTTCTTATATTTCTCTCACGAAAAAGATCGATTTCGTAAGCTTAGAGGGTACTAGGAAAAGAGGAAAGCCTTGTAAAAGATGAATTGTGTACATGCAGTTCCCAATAAATAAAAAATTAGTCGTTGGCAGACCATAGCACCAGATCGGATCCGTCAAAATCTTCTACGTAAAACGATATTGAACTGTAATAGACTATACCGTAAAAAAAAGAAAAAAAGTAGTTCTGCCATGGCATAAACGGATTATTTTATGCAAATGAATTCAGTGCATATGTGAACTTACATAATGATTGACAAAAATGCACTCTCGGAAATAAAGCTCACACTTTTGACGATTCTGCAACACTTGAGCTATCTTTTGTTAATTTTGATAATTAGTTAGTAAGGGAATCACATGATTTGTGAGGACATCACAAAACGCGAACTCTTAAATGTATGACAAAAATGTTTCCTTAACTACGAACCACATCGCAGTGCATAGAGGGAGGTTGTTAAGTTGAATGACGATATAAGTTGTCTGGGTGTACTGTGATCAAGAAGTTGACCTCATACCAGGAAGATCCTGGGTTTGAATCCCGCTTCAGGCATAGGTGAAATTTATCTCGTTGTTCTAACTGTCGTTTTTGAATTGTAGGGTTGATGCTGATCCAACTATATCG
Organism: Parasteatoda tepidariorum; assembly: GCF_043381705.1. Lineage (NCBI taxonomy): Eukaryota > Metazoa > Arthropoda > Arachnida > Araneae > Theridiidae > Parasteatoda > Parasteatoda tepidariorum. The sequence continues at coordinate 64,953,039 of NC_092205.1, read as the reverse complement.
TGCCCTCGGAAAAGCAGTCAACAATGCTACCCTTTAGATACCATGGGACGCTACGAGGACATGAAGGGTGACGTACTTTTGCTTTCTTTTTTTAATTTTTCTTTCTTTCCTTTTATTTATTTATCTTGAAAATAAATAGGAGGACGAAATATTTCTTTACTTTTGACGAAATCCATTTCCTTGAAGAAACGGCCATAGTCGAAAGGCACTCTGACAAAATGATCACTCGGAGCATATATCAAGAAAAATGTTTCGTCAAAAACGAAGAAAGTTTCGTGAGATTTGAATATCCATTTTTTTTATGTTTGTAGAGGACTGGCCCAACTACTTTTGGATGGTCTGCAAAGACCTTGTTGCAACATAAAATCGAATTCAGCTTTTGCTGCTTTTAGTTTTTCTGCGGATAGCCTTCTGGCTCTGGCTGTAACAGGAGCACCTTTAGTCTCAATGAAATGTGCGATGTTGTGACTCTTGATTTTATTATAGGCGAGTGTTGGGCGCAAGAGGTCTGGAAATTCTTTGAGGATGGCTTCGTACTGATTTTGTACTGTGTTTAATGTTGGCGAAACCGCACCGTAGCCCGGGTCACCAATAGAGGACAATGAAGTGATTCCATCGATTAATTTACGATTTTTACTGTCAACCAAAAGGTGAAAGTGAGACAAAAAGTCAATACCTATTATTGGTTTATTTACGTCAGCTATCACGAAAGGCCAATTGAATGATCTTCTTAGTCCTAAATCCAAATTTAGTAATTTTTGTCCATAAGTCTTAATTTTGGTTCCATTTGCAGCGAAAAGTTCCAGCTTCGCAACAGACCGCTTTTCTTTTGGTTGTGGTGGAATCACGGAAATTTCAGCACCTGTATCGATTAAAAATTGAGTCGCACTCTCCTTGTCGCGAACAAAAAGACGACACAGCTCCACCCCTTGGTTCTCTGTCGTCCGCGAGAGCCGGGGATCTAGTTTTCCCGTTGGTGGAAGTTGGTCTNATGAATATTAGCGACTATAAGAAGATAAAAATACTTTTAATCAACATTTATTTGCTTATTTTTTTTCAATATTTAAATATTTGACATAAAGTAAACATATTTTATTCAACTTTTATTTGTTAACATGCCATAATTTAGATTTTAAATTAGCAAATTTCATAAAGCCCGAAGTTTGCAATCGTAATAAATTTATTAAAATAACAGTTATATATATATTTTACCATTTATAAACTTTTTATTATGTGTTCAGAGAGAAATTCACGAAAAATGTTGGAAAAAATGTTTGAAAAATATAAATATGAATTTACAAAGACAATTGTCATCGATTCTTCAATAACAATAGCTATAAATGAGTGTATTTCATATTTTGCAAAAATTATTATTTTTTTTTTGTAAAACAGGAGTATAAGACTCATCTTTTTAAAAAAGAAAATTAAAAAAAAAGGAATCTGAAGAAAAATTTTAAGATTGTAGCCACAAATGATAAATTTTAGATAGTTCTTTCGTAAACAGCAGTGATAAAAGTAAGAGAAAAAAAAAGAGTTATAGATGCAATTTAAAAATATTCGACAAGGTAATTGCACTTATTTTAATAATCTTAATTTTTTTTTACATTTATTGCCAATTTTTATTCATTAAACTTCAGATAAATGATGCATGAGGTTTCTCGAATAAATATAAATTATTATTAGTTATATTTTTGATTTAGTTTATATTTTTCAAATCTTTTCTTTTCGTTCACTGCACTAACAATGTCATCTAATGAACTAAAATAAATCAGACTGATTCTTTGAAACTTTTAAATAAAATATTACAACGTGGTTTTGCACTTCAAAAAAAATTTTAATTTCTCTTGTTTATTGTTAGATTTTAAGAATATATACATATCCGAAAATGATGAATGGGTTTTGGTGATAAAATCCCATTTAGTCTTACTTTTATTTCTTATTTTTAATAAATTTTTTTTCAATGTCTTATCCATTGCTCAATTATTGTCATTTTATGAACTAAAATCCTCAGGCTGACATTTTGAATCGTTAAAATAATATTTCATAAAACGATAATTAACCTCAAGCTTTAATCATACTTTTTTTGAAAAAATAATTGTAAATTAAAAAAATGAATTAAATTATTAGATAGATTAACTCTTAAAGATAGATTTTTGATGTTGAATCTAATCTTTAAAAAAATAATTATTACATATTTTCCATGATCGTAAAAACTTTTTTCTACATTTTTTATTAAGTTTTAATAGGTAAATTTTGACTAGTGAGCCGCGTTATTTTTGCTTCTATTTTTTTGAACTATATGAAAAAGTTTGCGTCAAACTTCTACTAGACTTTAGTTATTTAAATGATATAAATTATGACACACTTTTCCATAGCTTTTCTCAAGAAACTTATCATAATGGAAAAAGAATTTTCACGAACATTTTATTACGAAATTGTATGATCATTTTTCATCTTTTTAAGCTACTTATCCTCTTTGCGCCGAACATGCGTATAAGGCCTCGATTCTTTTTCTCCACACACTCCTGTCTTTGGCCAGGTAACGCGCATCTTCCTATCCAGATAACCCTACTCTACTAAGATCTTACTTAATGCCTCTTTGCCTTGCTATTCCCAGTCTCCCTCTTTTTCTCTTTCCGTCAGTTAGCCATGGGCAGGATTAATTCTATATGTTCTTAGTATATGACCGAATCATCTTCATCTTCGTTTTAAAATTTCTTCATTAAAGGATGGGATATTAGCTTTTGTGTAAAGGCCTTTATTTGTTATACTATTGCGACTGAAAATTTTAAGTATTATTTTTAAGCATCTATTGTGAAAAGTTTTAACTTTTTAGACATAAGAACTTTACGAACATAAGGAAGAAAAAGCAGTTAAAAAAATTAAAAAAAATTGCTGTAGAAATGTTCACTAAAAGAATTATGAATCACTTAAAATATATGTTGATGAACCAATATTTTTAGTTATTTTTTTTATTCTGTAATATCTCCAAAACTCTTCCATTAAGGTAAAATATATATTAAGTCCGTTTGAAGGAAGATTCGAAAATGGATCGTTATCCTAAGGCCTCATCAGTAATTCAAATCACGTCATCGTTTCGAAAGTACCAATTTAGGATTCCTCACATTTGATTGAGGGCAATATTGTAAATGATGAAATCATTTTGCCGACCAAAGGAATTACTCTCAAAATTGTGCCCTATAATATGTAAATCATCTGAGGGCTACTTTATTATGAAAACTAGAAAATGTGGATGTCAGTATTTTGCTTTTAAAACCATCAGTAACTTATTAGTTTTAAATAAAGCGATGCAATTAAGTTTACCAATAAAAAATAAAATATATTGCTTATAAAGAATTACGAAATATTGTTCATATTTTAGAAAAAAATTGTTTTTGTAAAATGAAACGACATAATTTTTAATTTTAATATTTTTTTGTCAAGGCATCTAAGATGTAATCACGAGAATCTATCAAAATACCAGAATACAAAATATTTGAGGTAGTAATTTCGGATGTGGGAAAATAATTGCAGAAGTGCTGCTTTATTTTATTTTATTTTATAACCGTCGTTGAACAGCCGACCCAATTTTTAGGTTTACTACTACTGATGTTCAACTACGTAGCCTTGTAATTTTGAGCCCAATCCAGAGGACAAGGGAACTCCTAGATAATTATTGGGAGAAATTTGCCTTCGTGGAGGATTTTTTGAAGGAACTAACCCGCATTTGCGTTACATGGAGAGAAAGACCACGAGAACCTCCCACGGTTAGCCTGACCACAAGGGGACTTCTAACCCATGATCCATCTACCACTGAGGATATTTCATATCAGCACTGTGGTCGGTGCAAGCCAGATGTGGAATTCGTATCGACCAGCCATCGCCGGAATCAAGTCCCGGTTCACCTCATTGGAAGGCGAACGCGTTGGTAGTATTTTATTTGAAAACTATTAACTTATTAGCTTTAACGAAAGCGATGCAAACAGTTTCGCCAATAAAAAACAATATATATATTTTATATTTTAGATAAGTAATATTTCTCACATGAAGAAATATAATTTTCAAATTAATGTTTTTTTCAAGGCATCTGCGATGTTATTAGGAGAATCTAGCAAAATACTAGAATACTGATCTTTTTGCGGAATTAAAGTGTTTTAAATATGGCGGGATTAAAGTGATTGAGTGAAGAGTTAAAACTATTTGTAACTTGTAAATCTAAAGGAAACGAAGCAAGCAATTTTATCAGTAGAAAACAAAATGTGTCGTTTATATTTTAGAAAAATTAGTTTCCTCATCTGAAACAACATAATTTTCAATTTCAATATATATATTTTTTTTACGCATCTGCGATGCTATCGAGAGAATCTAACAAAACAAGAGAAAAGAAAATATTTCAGGAAATAAAGTGCAGAATTATTTGATCAAAAGTTTGGTTCGGTGAAACAATAATTATTGATATCATAAAATATTGACTATACGAAAATGTAAAATCTAGTCCTTTGTGCATGGTGATCTCATATTGCGCGAAGGTTTCAATCAAATTATTACCAGAACCACCGATGTTTGGTTTACTTCCAATAATTCTCAGAAATGCTTTTATGTATCATAAAACCATTAGAATGTAGCAAAAGACTTTAGGTAAAAATTTTATCACAATGGTTTCGGCACTTTATAAAAAAAAAATTGTGGAATTCTTGTTAAAGAAAAAATACACGCATTTAATGTTGTTTTTTGGTTACTATTTTACAGTTTACTTACCCTTTTACACCGTAAAAACATTAAGATATAATTACCGTAATAACTACATGCACTCAGTGTGCAGGCACTGTAAAATACCGTAAGATCCATTTTTACTGAAATATGTTAAAGGACAAGTAAACTGTAATACCGTAATTTTTATAGCAATAATCACCTCGAAATCACCGAATCACTCAAATTAAATAAATATTACCATAAAAATTACAGTTTAATACCTTCATATAAATTGAATCTTACGGTGAAATTAATTTTAAGGGAAATAACTTAACGGTAAAAATTAATTTTACGGTAAAAAAAAAGTTAACATAAAAGTGGACTTTACGGATGAACACCCAAAGGGCCGGTACTTTATACCGTAATTCAATACGGATTTTTTTGCAGTATATTAAATGTTAGCTGAACTCTTTCCTACATAGTATATATTTCATTCACTATATTAATATTAAATGAAACACACTGCTGATGTCGAAGAAAGCTTAAAATGTTAGATGCTACAGACATCTAACCAGTGATTTTGATAAATATTAGAAATAAGCCAATACATCTCAGTTTACTTCCAAACTAAATAAAACCAATTTATAAAAAAAAAAAAAATGTTTTGTTATAGTAAACTTTAAACAAATATTTAAAACTCCTCTAAAACAATTTTTAGTATCGTATGGAATTTCATTTTTGTTACTTATTGTTTGAAAACACTTTTTACAATAAAATTAATGATTATATTTAAAACGTTTTCTAAAAAAAATTAATACTGTATAGATTCGAATTGGAATTTATACAATACTAATTTTAATAGTATAATATTAATATGTAATAATTGAATTTATAATTTATTAAACTTTAAGTTTTATACCCTGTACTTGTTTTTTACATGGAACTGTACTCTGTACAGTTTCCATGTAAGAGTGTTAAATGAGGCAAGATTTTATGTGCTGCTAATTAATTAAAAAACTTTGTATGCATTGTTTTTTAATTTTTCTTTGTGTAGTAGAATGAATAAACGATGAGAACTTGTGTAAAGCTTATTAGCATTATTTATAAGTTTTAACAGGAATTATAAGTAGTAGATTAAATAAATTAGTGTTTTAAATTCTATTTAGCGAAATACTGATTTTTAATCAAAGCAGCCTCCCTGTTAATTTCTCGTGTTATAAGAAATCATTTTCCATTTCAGGTGGAAAAATTTGTAATAAAATATAAATTGAGCCAAACAAATAAATAATGTTTATATCTCGTAAATACATTTAAATTTTGTTTACCTTATTTTAATTTTTGAAACTGATTGCTGTTTCTTCCGATTGCTGTTTCTTCCTATTTCATGGAATTTGTGGATTCAAAAACACTTCAAGGAAAATAAATTATAGCATTTCATTTCCGAAAATACCCAAGATTTTTTCCTTCATATCAACACGAAATATTGATTTTTGCTTTTCAATTCGAAACATATTATCGTTGTTTTTTTTTACATCAAATTTCTAATCAACATTTAATTAACTTCTTCCTTTTCTATTAATTATCTAAATTTGGATTCTCTTTGACTTTACAAATCTGTTTCTTTTTGAGGCAGACAAACAATTTAAGCAGACTCTAAAAAAATAATTTTATTTAAAATGAAATGATTAAACTTTGTAACAATTAAATTATAGATAGAAAATTATGAATTTCCTGATAATACACTGTTTTTCGTTCTTTTTTATTTAATTTCATTTAATTTGCGTGAGTTAAAAATATATTTATTGTTTTTTTACTGGTGCTTTTATTATGATAGATATTTTACTCAGTTTACTTCAACATTTACTTCTTATTCTGTTGAATATTACTCTATTTATATGCAAGAAAAAATTATTATTTATTATATTATATTTTAAAATGTATAAATATTCAGAAACTGAAAGCAATTTTATTTAATCTAAACATTCTATTTGAAACAATTCTGCATCGAGGAGCTTTGCGGACCCAAAAAGCACTGAAAAATGTTCTGACAATGTCGTTCGAAAACAAGCTGAAAAGTTTTAATTGTTTTTCTTCCGAAGAAAAAAGGTGGAGACATTCTCTCCGTGTCCTCTTGTTATAAATAAACAATTTTGTGTAGAATTCAAGTTTTGAAGACATATTTTTCTTTTTAATATAAAAAATATTTTCCACAGCGGCATCGACATTTCTGGTCACTTTTTCCTCAAATTAAAAATGTATAGAATGAATTTGGAAATTGAGAATTTGTTTGGTTCATTTATGTAGAATGATCAAGCCATATGCAGTTGTTATCTTTCCTTCTGCCAACCGGCCTGTGTAGGGGGCAAGGAATTGTCCTCTCATCAGAAAGGTCCTGGATTCAAATCCCGGGCAAGGTATGGATATTTCTTTCTCTGTCTGTGTGTTCTATGTCCTTTCTCCTCTGTGTGTGAATGTAACCAACCCTATAAACGGTTGTGGTTGTGTGAATGGCGTGGCAGAAGTCAAATTCCTGGCCATAGATGGCGCCACTGAAAAACAGGAATAATCGCACCCCCACTTCCTAACAAGGTATACGACGAAAAAGAAAATCTTTCCTACTGTATGAAAGTATAATCATGTATAGTATTTTTGATTTAAGATTTTAGCTTTAGTCTTCTTTAGCTTCTTGTTAGGCTTCTGAAAGGCATTTAAAGTATTGAGAAAAAAAATATTATAATATAAAAAATTACTTCACCAGAATTAATTGAAAATTTAACCGTTAAACACTCGACAACCGTTAAAAGTATGCAGTAAACTTTTCAAAAACTGAAGACATTTGGAGAGAGTTCAATAAAAAGTTTCGTACCATGGAGCAGAACCTTTGTTTAAATCAATCTTTCCTTTTTCTGGAAATAAAAATAAGTTTTAAGCAAGTTTAAGTTTATCGAGTTCAAGTTTATCAAGTAAGTTATCATATTTCAATACTTCAAATTAGTGCTGTGGTGGCTCAAGTGGTAGAGCACTCTTCTCCCAATTTGGTGATCCGAGTTCGAATCCCAGCGGTTGCAGGGCGATACGAATCTCTTGCACCCACTTCAGTGTTGACTCAAAATATCTTCAGTGGTATATACTAAAATAAAATTAACTCTCTAGAGTCCCCTTGCCGTTAGGCTATACATGGGAGGTTTTCGTGGTTTTTCTCTCCATGCGATGCAAATGCGGTTTAGTACCATAAAACAGTCTTCTATGAAGGCATATTTCTCTCAATAGTTGATCCAGGAGCTTCCTTGTCTTCTGGAATGTATTTAAAATAACTAGACTACGGAGTTAACCATTGGTGGAACATTGAACACTGAGCATTAGTTGAACTCAAGATTGGGTTCATATTTTAAAACGTTATATAAAATAAAATAAAGTAAAATACTTTAAGTTAAGTGAATGATATTATTTTATTCTAAATCACTGGATGAAGAGTAAAGTCTTGCAGTTATTATTTGGTATTTATATACAATATTTTGTTAACTGTTCTGTTATACTATATCCTGTTATACTTCTTCTGCTATCCATCTTACATTTTTCTCCCTTTCAACTTTTGTGTTCTCAATGAGTTTTAATTTAACTAAATTCTTCTTAGCATATTATATTCATTAAAATTAGATCCACAAAATAGAAATATCATTTTCTATTACTAAATGACTGCACCGAATTATTTTTGGACAGCTGTTTCAAAGCATATATTAGTCGGAAAATTATCAGATTTATTTTTTAACAGAAAAAAGTCATTTATCTCATTTCAATATTTTTTAGTAATATAATTGCTTAAAATTATTATTTAAAAAATGTAGTGTTAGAAATATAAAGCAAAAATTAATACTGCTTCGTTTAGGTTTTTTTTCTTCTACTATTAATAATATTTTCTTGTAATGTTAATGTTTCACTGTAGTTTTCTAGCCATTTTGTTTACTTCATTTCCGAATTTTATTCTACATAGTTAATCAATTAAATTCCTTGTTGTGTTCCTTGAATGTTTCAAAGATTATTTCATATTAATCGGATGAATAAGTCATGTTTACTTACCGTAAACGAGAAAGAAATACTGTTTTGATACTGCACCTTTAGATTTTTAATATTCATATAATGTGAAACACTAACATATATGGAGTCACAAAAAACTTGAATAATATTTCCTTGTGTCGGCAACAAAAACGACCGAACTTCTTGGGGTCAAAAACCAAACCTATCCTAATTTTCGTTTCAATAGCGCAGTTAAATGAAGTTGATTAAAATTTAATCGAACAATTATAAATTTGAGCAGGTAATTTAGGACTATATATTTCGATAATTTGATTAAAAATTAACACTGAGGAAAGATGGAGATAATTCACAGAAATTAGTTAGAGATACCATACCTTACTCATTATTGCAACTTTATACTGGTATATTATCATTTTTTTATCTTGTTTGTTAATATCATTTTTAATTTCTTATTTACCTATGCATTATTATATTTCTTTATTTTTATGCATTTTTACTAGATTTTGTAAGAATAAAGAACGTAAAAGTTTCCTTAAGCAGTGAAATTCATAATTAATTAATTCATAATTCATAATAAATTTGTAATATTTAGAAATTCTATGAATCATTTATTTCATAACATTTGGAAATTCTATGAATCACTTATTATATTTCTTTCTTTTTATGCATTTTTACTAGATTCTGTAAGAATAAAGAACGTAAAAATGTTGTTTCCTTAAGCAGTGAAATTCATAAGTAATTAATTCACAATTAATTCATAATTCATAACAAAATCATAATATTTGGAAATTCTATGAATCATTTATTTCAAATGTAATTTAAAATTAGCATTAAAATGTAGTTAAATCAAATAGATATGTCTATAAATTGATTCAATTGAGTAAAATGTTGATAAATGATTAGTTGAAAATTTTTAGAATTTTATCAAAAGAATACAAAAATTTTCATCAAAGGAACTCTTTATATCAAATGATTTACGAAATACTTATAAAACCGAACTAAAATAAAATGTTTCAATAACGCTAGATAATGAAACGGATAAAAATTTCTTTGAACGTTTATAAATTTATGCAGGTAATTTAAAGCTTTATATCATAGTAATTCGATTAATAGCTAACGCGGCAGAGAAATGCGTACAATCAACGGAGATCAGATAAAAATGCCTTGCCCAATAATAAAGCATAATTTTATGGTATACTACTTCCTTTTTTACTTCATTTTTTAGTAATATTTTTGATTTTCTTATATTTTTCTTTTTTTTACGTTTCTAAATGCTTTTGCAAGAATAAAAGGAGCAGAAGTGTTGTATCGTCCGTCACTGAAATTCATAACTGTATAGACTGGGAAATTCCATGAAATTTTTTACATCAAATATAATTTAAAGGAGAAATTAAAATGCATTTAAATGAAATAGTTATCCCCATAAATTGATTCAAATGTGTATAAATTGAATGAATTTATAAATAAATGATTGAGTTCTGTAGATGCATACTTTGAATATTTTTAAAGCTTTATCAAAGGAGTACAAAAATTTCAACAAATGTTCTTTTTTCAATGGATTATCAAAATACGTATAAATCTAAATTAAAATGAATAAGTATTCTGTGAGTAATTGAAGAGAGTTCGAGTTTTTTGTTGAGTGCAGTGAGCAGATGGTGGAGCCAACTAGCTCAAAAAATCTTCTTACCAATAGAAATACTTTACTTTACTTTAATTATTATTTTTTTTCCTGTGCCAAAGATAGTCACGGGCTCTAAATCATACTTTTGGAAGATCTTTCAATTTTAATAGCTTTTCCAATGCTATTTAAAAAAATGTCGTATTGAAATCATATTCTGGCATATTTAATCATTTATTTCGGCTCACCTAAAAGATTTCAATTCTTAACACACCTCTACATTAAATTTGAATAAAATATTGCCCATTTCTTTTTACATTTCATTTTTTAACTTATTTAATCGAGTACTTCTTACGATCATTTCTCACCCGTTATATTTTAAGCTGTCTGTTTTTGCTAACAATTCTATTTAAAATTCATTATTAATTGATAATTTAAGCTGCAGATAGCTAACGTATTATCATTTGGCAGCATTCGATGATGACTACTTTCATTTTAAACAATCATTATACATTTTTCCTACATGCTTTGATTTTTTTTATCTGTTATGTTACATATTCATGTACATCTCCCTGCTTTTTCTCCCTGCGGAAGGCAAATTTGTTACATGTTTAATACATTTGTACTTAAATAGAATGAGATATTATTTATCAATTATGTAGCAGTTCTTGCATAGCCATGGCTTCCTCCTCACTTCATGAACTTACGTAAGACGAAAATAACAATCGTGGGGAACAAAATAAAATATTTAATTTGGCTATTTATTCAGTTCTTGTTGAACTATATCATATATAAAAACTTACCTTAGATCACTTTCATTGTATTTTACGTACTGAAATTCCAAAATGTTAAGCTCCCTTAATGCAGCATCCGAGATTTGAACACCTTGAAAGATTTACCATGCGTTTGACCTGAATCCATAAATAAATATGTTTTCCACCTGAGACTATCTTCATTCTTTAACACAACACGTGGTGCACGACTGAGATTTGAAGAAGAAGAAAAAAAGAAAACTCTTTCTTTTAAAGCCTTTTGGAAACGCGATTCGAACTGTCAGTAATTCAAAGATTTATACAAGTACAAAGTTGGGGAGAAAAACCTCTTCAAACTATAAAAGTGTTCACTATTGCTTTCTACCTGGATTTAAAAGAACAATCTAAGGTGCTTTACTTTCTTTGAATATCTTTTGCATTTCTATGAAACTTCAATTTCTCGGTTTTTTGCTGGATAGATTTATTTTAATTGTAAATATGAAAACAAATTTAACAGTAAAAATTTCTTACAGAGCCTTATATTTCACAAAATACTATTTAAAAAATAATAATTTTTTGAGCTAAAAGATCCATAAAATATAGTCATTTGTAAATAAAGCAGCACACTTTGATACATGGTTTGAAAAAAATAAAAATGAAAATTCTTTTTTATCAATCAGAATTGAAACGTTTTTACCGAATTATTTAAATTATTTACTATATTTTTAACCATTATGTTAGCTGTCTTTACTTAAGAAATTACATTTGAGACGCAGTTATTACAATGGCTATAGTCGCCAGTTTCATTGATTTGAAATGTCGTTGCCTGATAGGTACTCTTGTCTTCGTTGCACTTCATTCAATGTTTTCAAAACTGACATCAGTCGAAGTGTACACTCTTTATTATTAAATAGCAAAAGTCAAGGAAGGTAGATTTTCAATATCATATTATGTTAAGAGTAAGGAGACTGAATAAATAGCTTAAATTATACAGATGTCTCAAAAAGAATATTAATGGTACCGTGTATTGACTATTAATATAGAGTACAAGATATGATCTGCAATTGAGACAACATATACTTAATTTTGAGCAAAATGCATTGTTCCAAAGTGAGATGAAGGAAGAGAGAGATGCTTGCTGGCTGACATCAAGATTCGAACCAAGCACCCCTGGGTTCTTAGTTGGAAGCCCTAACCCCCATAATTGCACATACACGTCCAGGGAGTGTTAGTTAGCTATATTTAGTGGCCGCCATGATATATCATGAAATACATTCCATTCGTTTAAAAACTATGCAGCGAAATAAGCAACCCTTTCCACAATATAAAATGGAAATTAGTATGTCATATTGCTTCATTTGAGAGGACATTAAACAAAGTTTTCCTTCTCACTTCGAATTTGCTAAAACTAATTAAAATTTTTAAAATTAGAAAGGATATTAATAATAAAAAACAGATATTAATCATAAATTCTTTTTTAAGTTCGCATGTCACCACTTTTGATACTAATAACATTATTGTATTTCCTATCAAATATCTAATAATAATTACACTGGGGAACATTTCTTTCTTTTCTTTCCTTTTCTTTCATGAATATTTTTTTACAGATCTTAGATACTTTTGTATCCTTGATTTCAAACCTACAATCGAATCCTCTATCATATCTATATTTTTTTGATAGTTTGGTTGACATTTTTAATCCATTATTTTTTGAAATGTGCAATTTGAAAACGTTATAAGTATCAGGGAGTAACATAAATGTTGTGACAAATTTCTATAAGAGTTAGGGCACGTCATCAGAATTATAACTGTATAGGAACCCATGACCAGGAATTCGCATTATGAACGTGGGTGCATAGGAAGTCATAAACAAGTCATAATAGGAAAGCGCATGATTTTATTCCCAGGTATGGATTCTTATGCAGTGGCCTAACTCCCTTGAAAGTTAGTCGCGACATTTATGAGACTCCTTGTTATATATAACGTTTTTAAACTTGTACATTACGTTAAAAACAGGCTAAAATTGTCATTTAAAGAAAAATCTGAAGCTTAAGGAGGAAAACTAACTTCTGATTTGAAATCCCCACACCCAAATCAGGCAAGATCAAGCATTTGTATAAATGCATCAGAAATTTGTTCTCTAGTGTTAGTTTCATATAGAATCAGTGAGGCAAAACAAATTTATTTATTTTTTTAAAATAAATAAATAAATAAATGAAATATAATAAATAAATAAGAAAGTGAAAAAAAATCTTTTTTTTTAAATATTTGGCAATTTTTACGTCACAGCAAATGTTTAAGCATGTACTAATAAATAATTTTGAATGAAATGACTTATTTAAATCATGCATACTATAATATATTTTTGTATGAGGAACATTCAAATTTCCAGTTTTGACTCCATTAAATTAATTAAGTTTTATTATTTAATAAACAATATGTTTTCATGCATAAATTGAAATGAAAACACTGTATAAAAATGACTTGTTAAAATTACTTCATGATCTCGTTCGTTTCTTCAATTTGAAATTTTACCATTCGTAAATACGCCGTCTCAAAATCTCATAAAATATGCAACTGTTTAATTTAATTTTTACCACAAAGCAAAGGAAGAATCTTTTCATGGCACACTGTATCGCTTATTTTAAGAAAATAGGCGTGAAGTAATAGTTTACTACAAACAGATAGCAATGGTAATAAAAAATTTAAAGTCTTTGAGAAACAGCCAAAATTAAAATAATTATATTTTACTTCACTGCGGAACGCATTAAACAAAGCCTATTAGTTTTCATTCCAGTCCAAAAATATTTTATTTTCAGTTTAGCTGATTTTGGTTTCAAAACTTATCTCTTTTGTGTTAATAATCTATGCTGTTTATTTCATTTTCGACACTAGATTCACGTGACGCTGTTGCAGTGTTATTTCAAAACTCGTAATTAAAATTCTGCATTTAATATTTATCTCTTTCTTATCATAAACCTTTTCTAAATTGCAAACGAATTTTGAGGCAAGGTATATTAATATGCATAATAATTCAGAACAAATAAACATTTTGCAGTTTGAAATTAGAATTAAGTGATTCAAAATTTGTTCATGCATTACACTTTTGATGTTACATACACTTTTGATGTTTTAAAAATTTTGTATTTAACTGAAGTTTGGGTTAAAGATATTATTCATTTTAAATCACTGTATCGTTCTGAGATTATGAAATGTAAGCCAAAGATTCGTTATTAAATTACTGTGCAAACAATACATAAACAATAAAATACGCTAGCGAAATATGAACAACAAAATATGTTAATTTTTAGAATAGGGGCATTTTATTTTCGCTTATATCAAGAACTTTGGTCTTGCACAATTAATTTAAAACTAATTAAAGCATAATTATATTTTGATATTTAGCAAGAAAATTTTAATTTTATTTGCGGATGTCAAATTTAAGTAATTGTGTACCAGAACATATATAAAAGTCTTTGGTTTGCATAATTATTGTAAAATAAATTAAAACTTAATTTTGTTTTGATGTTTAGAAAGCAAAGATTATATTTATACACAGATGTCCAATTTCAATAATTTTGTAGAAACACTTGTTTAAAAGAAACTTTTTTGAACCTAAATAAATATACAGTTCAGTCACATTAATGTGACGGAAACGGCTAATTTTGTGAACTTTTATATGAACTAAATTTATGAACTTTTACCACGGCGGCATGCGAACAGCATGCCGCCGTGGTAAAAGTATACCATGCATAGCAAAATGGCACTATCCAAAATCAATGGCATGGCACATGTGGTGCACCACGGGCTATAGATAACAGAGGTGAACGAAGGCTAAGGAGATGCGCTCGGGAAAATAGACGTGCAACTGACCGCCCAGATGAACCAAGGGGCTTGTTGAGTACGGCAAGAAATATACCCTATTTCTTCCACTCCTATATTTTATTAAAACAAAAATTCTTAAAAGAAAATACAAAATTGCAACATATTTCTAAAACATAAACTCGAGTTCCAATGTATGAGTCAAAAGTTATTGGAGACAAAATAAAACGCTTTCACCTAACTCTCCATTATACAAAATCTATCCAATTCTTATTTCAAAACGTAACAGGGCTACCAAGAGTGCATTCTCAACAGCGGTTCAGCGAAAGGTGCTGTCCAAAAGTCTCCGTAACAGACGCCTTGTTAATGCTTTTGATATGCGGTCACATTAATGTGACTGGACAGTGTATGTTTAGACAAGTTAAAATTGCATTTTTATGAGTGTAGACAAATCTTAATTTGTTATTAATAATAATGGAATTACTTTAATGAGCTAGTGACAAGAGTCGACAGAACTTGATAAGATATATATTTAATATGAGAAAAATGGACTAAGTCTCCAAAAAAGGCAAAGTGGCTGTTTGGGATTTTTTCTCCTTTAATGCTGACACTTGTTGTAGCTTGAGAAAACTGTCTACACGATATTCGCTTCTACTTCTTGCAATTTTGATTAATTTTTGTTCGTATTTTTAAATTCGATTTATTGTTTCTTATGAAATAGTAATTAGATAAGAGACAAAAACTGTTTTCTCGCCTGTTTTGCTTCAAGAACATCTGTGAGATATTTAATGCCCCTGTTGTNAAGAGTGCATCCTCAACAGCGGTTCAGCGAAAGGTGCTGCCCAAGGGTCTCCGCAGCAGACGCCTGGTTAATACTTTTGATATGTGGTCACATTAATGTGACTGGACAGTGTATGATTAGACAAGTTAAAATTTCATTTTTATGAGTGCAGACAAATCTTAATTTGTTATTAATAATAATGGAATTCCTTTAATGAGCTAGTGACAAGAGTCGACAGAACTTGATAAGACAATATATTTAATATGAGAAAAATGGACTAAGTCGCCAAAAAAAGCAAAGTGGCTGTGTGGGATTTTTTCTCTTTTAATGCTGACACTTGTAGCTTGAGAAAACTGTCTACACGGAATTCGCTTGTACTTCTTGCAATTTTGATTTATTTTTGTTCGTATTTTTAAATTCGATTTATTGTTTCTTATGAAATAGTAATTAGATAAGAGACAAAAACTGTTTTCTCGCCTGTTTTGCTTCAAAAACATCTGTGCCCCATCTGTGCCAACATTTAATGCCCCTGTTGTTGTACAGTTTTACTTTACCGGGATTATCTATCACCATAAAAGTGTGTTGATTGTTGACGAAATCTCATTCTTTTTTTAACTTCTATGAGCAACAGTCAGACATTGAACTGATCGTAATTCACGGGTTCCAATTGATCATTGAAGTCAAACATTACTGGCCGTGTTCAGTGAGTGCTCATGTATAATCACTTCGATTCCAAGAAGTGATCCCAAGGAACACTTTTTGTGAGCTTTGTAATCACCCCTCAAAGGAACTAAGTGTGCATGTTATTGAACCTCACAAAACTCTTCGATAAAAAAATCACCGGTAGAGGGGCTGCCAAAGTGGTTGATTAGAGGATCAAAGTTATTATGCCATGTCTTCGGATCATCCTCAGGGACGTTTGTAATTGCCCATTGTTCAGCACATGTTTTAGAAAAACAAAAAAAGTACTAATCTTCCATAAGCGACGATTTCTGCTTTTAACAGTATAAAACAACAGTTTAACAGTTTTTTATAGCAAAAAAACTACATAATAGTTTTGCTAAAATATCCAATGTGTATTATATGATCGTGTACTATATTTACATTCTGATTTTTAACAGTTTTGTACTAAAAGTAGTATATTTCTTCAGTATACCCGATGTCTAAGGGCAACAGGTCTGGGGCTCCCTAACTGGGCAAAGAGGACTCACCTTTTCATCCTTTCAGTCCCCTCTGCAGAGGATCAAAATTGTAATTGAATGCCTCCGGATCATCTTTAGGGATGCTTCCCAGACAGTCGCCAATAGCCCATTGTGCAGCTCTAGTGTGACGTAAATGAACTACAACTACAACATCCTTTCAGTGAGTTGATGAAATTACCAAGCAATTAAAAGGAATAAACCCAGAGGGTTCCACGTTCGGGAGATAAACCAAACAGAATATCTACTCCTGCACCTAAGAGATTAATGTCAAGAAAATTGGTTTAGACATATCATGTTCCTGTCCTCTATATTCTAGTGCACCACAGACTATTTTTTATTTATTTTTCAGTATGCATTTTCATATATATTCCAATAATTTGGTAAAATGCTAGAAATACAAACATGAACAGCACTTCAATTTAATCGCAAGCTAAAGTTCCTGTTTTTGAATAATAATAGTAAACGAGATAAAATTATTTTTCATACATATATGATGCTAATTTAATGAAAACAAAGTTATCCTATAACCTTACAGTTCAGTACCTTTTCACATTAAAAAAAATGTGAAAGTCTTTAGTTTCTTTATTGCTATAAAAATACAGAACATTGCTTTTTTAAGCGAAAGATTTCCTTTCTTATGTTTATTTGCTCTCTTGACTTTAATTAATTCCTTTGTTTTTGTTCTGTGGAAAATATTAATTAAACTTAAAAGACTTTTGTGCTTAATTATAACCAAAACAAAAGGAGAAACAACTAGAATTGAAATTAAAAAATCTCTGATATTATAATCCTAAACAACTTCTTGAAAAACATTTCTCTTTACTTTTGCTTAAAGGAAACTCTCCAAACACTAAAAAATTCTAGAAAAGATATTGTTGAACTCTAATAAAGAAGCACTGTTAGACAACTTTTTCAAAAAGAATCGCAAAAATAAATATCATTTTTCAGTTCACTTTGTTGTTCACTTAATTAATGTATACAGATTTTAAACTTTATTAAAAAAATCAGAACAGAAATGTTTTTATTCTTTATTTGCCTTCAACCTGTTTCCATTAAGAAGTTTGTCTTCTACATGTCAATACGAATTTTACGATCCTGAAACCTCAAACCAGTCATTTATTCATTATTGTATTATAACACCGCATATTATTGTTTGTTGGTTTTTAGCCAAAAATGAAAAGCTAAGACTCAAAAGAAAAAAAAAAGCTAAACCATGTCAAGCACTTATTTGATAGATATGATTTATATTGGACCTATCTGACACGTGGCTCTCCTACCACATGAAGTCAGACACTTTGATAAGTAGGACCTAGAGTCTGAATTTATATTTCTCTTCACTTTTTGCAGTCTTACAGAAAGTATTAAATATATAAGAGTTTAGAATAACTATTAAAAGTTCAATTTAACTTAATAATACAAAAGTCACATTAAAAATACCATATTAATTGATCCGTGTAAAAAATATTTACATTACATTCAAAAAATATTCTAACTTAAAGTGTTTTTGCATACTAATTTCAAATGTTTTCATATTAAATATATGTGTGAAGCATTGTAAATTTACTAAGATGAAATTCACTGAGTATTTCTTTAACTAATAGAAAATAAAAAAAAAATTGAATAAACTGTACAAGATTGAATGCAAACATATATTGACAAAAATTAAATAAATGAAACGGTAAACAATTATTTTATTAATTAAAATTTATTATATATAAAACGTAGTAAAATAAAAAAAAATTCTTTTTATCATAAAAAGTTTAATAGCACACATTGATTTTTTAAAAACACGCCTACCAAAATTGAGGTCCACTCAGGCTTCAAAATAAGCAGGCATTAGTCGTTATTTACACCTAAAAATTTAAATTCGAAACCTAGAAAATTACACGAAGTCGTCACTCTTGACTCCCAACTTTTAAAATACATCTGCTTCCACGCTTCAACTCAGGGTCAAGGTATACAGCGGACGGAAATTTACGAGTATGACGTCGTTATACGCTACGAGTACTGCTGCCCAGATTGGAAGTTACGACATTCAAATTTGAGTTATCTCTTTTTTGAAGTGTTCTATCCGTGACCATTCCTTTGTAATTTAACGCCACTTGATAAAAGTTTTTTCTGAAGTTATTTATCATTTTTTGCCTCTTTCCCATGATTTATAAAAATTTTACTTTTTTTTAATTCGATATTATTACGACGTTTGAATTTAAGCTTTAACGCGTCACGTTTTGACAAGTTCAATTCGAGACGATTGTATCATACCGTTGAAAGACAGCTTTTTTCGGTTTTTATTTATCCTTTTACAGCCCTTTTAGCATGGACTTTTAAAATCCAATTTATTTAATTCCTTATTACAACACACGAGTTTTGAATTTGATATATGACTTTTAATCGCGTTTGACCCGCAAGGACTCCGTCATAAATCCGAATTGTTTTTCGACCATTGTTTCGACCATTTACATTCGGTTTTTATTATTCTTATCGAATGCTATTACGACAAGCTTGCTTGTCGAATTTAAAGAGTCACACTTTTGCATTAGCAAATCGTTAATCCAAGTCGCTTATGAATCGTTTTTCTGGCAGCTGTCTGTCGTTTCTCGGTGATCCCAGCGTGTTTTTCTTATTTCTATTCCAATATTTTTAATACGATGTTATGGCCAGCTATGGTGCTATTCGATTTGTATATACCAATATCTTAGTTATCTTTTAATTACGTGCTCAATTCACGACCATTCAATCATAAATCTACTTAAATTTCCAATTACTTTTTCAACGGCTATTACAGTCACTTTTCATTTTTCAGCTATTTCGATAGTGTTTTTGAAATTCCGATATTTTAAATGCATCATAACCATTAGCAACATTTTAAAATTCGAGAATTACCCTCATTTTGAAGCCGACTGTGTGAATTTAACTGAAGAATTGCTTTTGGAATAAATATTTCTCATTGAATACCTATTTTTTTAATGATAATATTAAGAATTTTGTATATCTTGAATTTCTTAAAACAATGCATATCGTTGTGAATTGCAATGCCTTTTTTAGGATGACTGTCTTTTTTGAGAGGGATTTAGTACCCTTTTATTTTTTATCACCCTTTTAAGATCTGGATCGAATCCGCAAAATCAAATTTTAAAAATACGTTTTTTCCCCTGAAATTTTCTATTTTGCCATGCAAAATTACGAATTTTAAAATGATGTAAAAATTGTATACCCCACAATTAAAAAAAATTTCGATCATTTCTAATCCATTGAAAAAAAAGATAGGTTCACTTAGAAAATTCGTTTTTGTCCCTGATTTCTTGACTTGAAATATCGCCCGTACTAATTAATAAGCATATTTGATGTTAACCCCTCAAAACATTAAGATTGAGTCCTACAACGAAATCATCCGATCACTGGATCAAAAACTATTTAGGGTGATAGGCCGTAATTTTTTTTACGCATTATTCATCTCAATAATGAATTTGACTTCACACAAAGAGAAAAAATTTGTTTTATGAACACTTAAATTCCTTCATTAACTCTTTTAAAAATTGATTATTTTGTCAAATCATAAAAATATAACAATTGGCTAAAAATTTTAATTTATTTTAAAAAATAACTTTAAATTATTTAATTGTATCTATCAATTAGGAAGTTGCAAACATTTCTCACATGACAATGCAAGGTGCTAATAGCTCTGAAATACTCTTACTTCGATTTTAATTTTTCAGACTTAATTAATCTTTTGCAATCATTCAATTCCTGTAAATATTACATTTAAAAGTACATGTACTCAGGGTGTTAGTACATGTACTTAGTTGATTGTAAAAAATACGGGCACGCAAAATACCGGTACTTTTTACAGTAAAATAAATTTTACCGGAACATGTTACGGGGCCAAAAATTTGATATACCGTCACTTGTACAATAATAATTATATTGAAATCACTTAATCTCTTTAATTAAATATTACTGTAAAAATAACTGTGTAATATTTTATAGTAAATTGAATTTTACGGATGATGCCAACAAATTGCCGATGCTTTATACCGTAATTCTATCTGTAATTGTTCGCAGTGTGTTTACTGAATCGATGAAATTCCGTAAATATTACTGTAAAAATCATGTAATAAAATTTTGAGCGAATTCACCCTAAGGGTCCTGAGTGTCGAGTGATTCACCCTGAGTGTTCGTAATTATTCAGGAATTAATTGCAATGCACTTTCTGTAATTATTATTTATTTACCATTAAATACTTTTTATCCTTAAACTATACTAACTGTTTTAAGAATTGAATATAATTTAAAAGAAAAGTTGACAATATATCTTTGATGATCCCCAAAGGAAAAAAAATAATCCTTGAGATATTTCCAAATCTAAAAGTTCTTAAAGTGTTCCTTGCGATATTTCCTTTTTAATAATGTCTTTGAAGTTCGCAGTCTCTTTGAGAAAAATTTTGGGTCAATTGATTTTATCGAGAACCAAAAAATATACTGACTTATCAAGTTCTGTCAAAGAAAAGAAAAAGTGCTTATTTGTCAGATAAAATCATTTGACTTTCTCTCTTTCCCGAAGAATTGTAGAGCAAATACTTCCAACTAAATTAAAGGATATATTCTCAGAGTTCTTTAAAGTTCTTCTTTCACAATAGATCTTGCTCGAAAATGACTTGACTAGTTTTGAACTATGTCATTATATTTAAAATTTAACTGCATATCATTATTTTTTAATCATTATTAAAATATACTAAAGTTAACGTTAACCTTTGACACAGAATTTCTTATAACATATTTTTCATACTTTTTTCATTTCTTTTTTTGTATTAGTTTGAGTCAAAATAAGTGAAAAATAGTATAATGAGGGTTTTAGTAACTTAAGCGTACAAAACACAGCATCAAACATTAAATCTTACAAACGCTGCTCACTTCCAATAAATAATGTTTTTTGCACTTTTTTTCAGCTATTTAGAGCAAAGCAAAACATTTACTTATCCTTGAAATTTTTTTAATTTACGATATCAGTTATTACATATGAATGGAAAATATTCAAAAAAATTTTTTTCTGAGTTTTGGACTTTAGTACAAATATAATTGCGATAATCTAACAAATCTTTTTAGTCATTGGACTGTTCTTAATAATTGAAATATAGCAAAATAGATTTTTGCTTGTAAGTAGAGAGAAAGAAAAAAACATTTATAAACGAGACACTGGGGTCCCATCTGGGTAAAAAGGTTAATTATAAATATTTTTGCCTTATTACCCTGGTGAAAGTTATGTTAAATTTGGTTTTTTTTTCTTCTAAATTTTATAACTAGTGCTGCTAAGCACGAAAATATAACACCAAAATATATATTGGTGTAAAGTTATTTTTTTAAATATTGATCTCTAATGAAAAAATCTGGAAAATATTTGGAAAATGACATTGTTTTAAAACCTTCAATATTAGATTTTATTGGTATTCTTCGAAAAATGTCTCTGGTGTAAAACATAACCTTCAATACAGTTCCTAAAATTTTTGCGGCGTTAATTCAAAATTTCTAGAGCTGAAATAATTTCCAAAAACCATTATATAAAAAGTTTCTGGAA
>NC_092205.1:64896186-64930066 GCF_043381705.1 Parasteatoda tepidariorum | reverse complement strand
TCACGCACAACGTCAGCTTGCATACACTCGACTGCTAACGGCAACACATGAGTGACTGCGACCGTGAAGTTAATACACCTCTCACATTCAGCACTAAAAAAATAAGGTGATCTCAATACAGCTATCCCGGCTTTTCTCACAGAACAGCAATGAATCAACTAGTAGTATCCGTTCATCGAATTCTATCACTGATATAATTCTGGTGGGGGAGTACTGTAGGGTATCTTCTACTACAAAATTACTATTCACTAGTATATAAGACGTGTTAACTCGATTCTATGATGGGGTACCTTTTCATAGATGACGGTTGACATAGTCGATTACTCCTCGCCCCACAAGTTGTTTGTTTTAGTGATTTTTCATTAAAAATAAAATTAACTTTGCTGTCAATGGTTTTACACAGTTATAGATAAGCATGCTATACTTTATTTATATCCTTGAAAAATTATTTTGAAATTTTTTAAAGAAACAATTTTAAGAAATTCAAAATTTTAAAACGAAACTTCATTTTATTAGTGGTATGAATTAAAAGTATTTTATTTAACCAGGCAATTGCATTGGATAGAATGGAAATGTAGTTGCACATGAAAATATCTTAGGCCTTTAAATCTTCTTCCTTATTCAGCTAAGTGAGATAAATTTACAATAAACATAGCATTTAAAGGGCGTTATTGTATAGAGACATCAAATATTTTATTTAAAAAGCCATGAAGTAAAACTAAATACAAGCAAACGTAAAAACTCTCATAATATTCGTTTCAGTTCTGAATAACAAATTTTCGTTGCTGTAAATGAGCAATCATGTTGTAATAGAACTTCCATATGTGCTGAAAATAAGTTATTATCTAATTTTTCTCCTTCTCAATTTTGCACCAGAGTTAATATACTAAAGTATTTTTTTCTTTTACAATTTTGAAAGTTTAGTTAGACGAATTCATTAGAAATACTTTATTGCTACCACTGTAATCTTATTATCCCAGTATTTTTATTCAATAATTTTTAAACAAAAAATATTTATTTTCTCAGGAGTACGTGATGTTCATTTCTTACTAAAACATGTTAAAAGTTGATTGTCAATATCAATTATATTAAATTGGGAATTTCAATAAAATACTTAATTTAGTTTGGAGGAGTTTATGAAATCATAAGATGATGACCAAATCTTTTTTTAAAATTATTAAATCCAATACTAAATCTTACTGTAATGAAAATTATTTCAAATCGAAAAGTTCAATGATTTAGAGCAGATATTCTAAAAATAGCTTATGAATGAAAATTAAATATCCCCTTAAAGAAATCATCAAGTATGCATTAATGAATTATTTTACATGAAATAATTTTCTAGAATATTTAATACTTAATTTATTATGTTAAGAATTATATACGAGCAAGCATATAATATTTTACAAATTGAAAAAAAGTAAATATCAGAGAGAGATGTAGTTTTACCTACCCGAAGCATTTCCTGGTAAATTAGTAATGAACTTGAAAAAAAACTTATATTACTCAAGTTTGTCATGCGGAGTATTTTATTAATTGTAATTTATTAATTCATATTTTATTTTCCATTAATTATGATTTGATCCCTAATCTAAATATGTTGTTCCTTTCATTAAAAATAATTTTATAATATTCCAACAAGTTCCAGTTTCTCCAGTAGTATTTACATTTATTACAATCGACTACAGTTATCGACATAGGTAACACTGGCAAGTCACTACAATTTGAACTTTAAAACAATGCAGTATTATATTTCGTTCTAACTGGGGAATTTCAATTCATTATTTTAATTGAATTTTTAATACAGTGCGTTTCCTGATGTTTCGAATTGTAAAAGTAATTCTGAAAAAGGTTTTCATTATTTGCTTGATCTGATTTTCTTCCTTCGATTTAAAATTATTCGCGATCGTTCATTTAAACACACGTTCTACTTTTAATTTGAAGGAATTTTCCACTTTTTATTATACCTACACTATTTTGGGTTTGAATAGTTTTTTTTTCTTTTATTTTATTTACTTTTGATTTTTACAAAATGGATCGACATATTTTATTCCTTCCCGAAGCACCTCAAGCACCCTACCAAACAGATTCCCCAACAGATTCGGAATTACATAATTATATGTTACACTGTGAAAAATTGAAGTAATTTAAAATATATGAATAAATACGTAATTTTTTATTTTCATTTTATTTTTAATTTAAATCAAGTTATATAATAATGAAGTTAAAAAATATAGTCTCTATAAACGAAATTAATAAATATGAACTTCTTGAGAAAGGGTATTTTTAATTGTTTTTCTTAGCTTTAGTAACCTCTTGCCATGAAATTAACTCGATTTGTTTGGCTTTTTCTTGATGTAAGTTCTTCTAGAGCTACGTTCCTAACGGTCAAACCTCAAGATTCTGTAGTCTCGCAGTCGAGTGAACGTAAAGACACTGCACTCAGTAGACCACCGAGGTCAAACATTACTGGCTGCGCTCAGTAACAACTTTGATCAGCCTACGTAAGAACCGAGGATGCACGGTATCGGTCCTCGTTAAACTGTTCTACCGTAAAGTGCTCAACTTCGCGATCAGGTCATTGAACTATCAAAACAGAGGAGTCATCCGTTCAGCAAAGGATCAAAATTACGTTGGCATGTCTACGGATCATCCTCAGGGATGTTTCCCAAATTGTCTCCAATAGCCCATTGTGCATCTCTAGTGCGGCGAAAATAAAATTCCTACATACCTGAAAGCAATAGAGTGTAATAAAGGGTAATAAAAGTTCTGGCGTAAATAAACTTCCTACCAAGACTCTGTCTATGAGCACTAGTGGACACTTCCTTAACATACGATAACGAGGATGGAGTTTACCACGCCCTACCCTTACATAAAAGTTGGATATTCCTAATTTGTGAAGACAAAAATCCTTAATGCTTTTAGTATCTGACTTTCTAATTGATTGTGACCTTCTGATCAAGTTTGAACTTCATAAAATGTTTTAGAAAATATTTATCAATGCATTTTATAGACATTGGGATATGACACATCCCACGCACATGCTCTTGTGAGTCTTATTTTTTCTTTTCCTTTTCGACAAAATGTGTACATGGAAAATTCAAATCTTGCTTGCATTGTGAAAAAAAATCACATTAAAATCTAAAATCTACCAGAATATGGTTAAATTAACCGTATTTCTAATTCTATGACTACATCAAAAAGTTCTGTTGTTTTCATCGAATCGCATCTGCAATGATTTTAATTTAATTAACAACAAAATACGATTTTATAATGTGTGATAATATTAGAGTTTTTTTCTTCGTGATACATTAGAGCAAAGCCTAGAAACCATTTATTCCGTTAAGCCGTTATCATGAGAACAGCAAAATTACCAAATGAATTGTTAGTTAAATTACCAAAATTATATTTATTTCTCTTCAAAGATGTCAATATAGTGTGGTAGTTATAAATGATTTTTTTTCTCGTGTAATAGAGTTAATTTTTAAGCTTTACATGATGTTAAATGACTTTTAGAAATTTTTTCAATTGCCAGACTAACTGATATGTGCCAATGTCATTTTTTTCTGCCATGAATACTGCTGATAGATGCTCGAATCATGTCACTTTCAAATGTTAATTTCTCTTCAGATCTAGAAACAGGCATCTGATTTTACAAGATTCAGTATTAAAGCTAATAAAAAAATCATAGTGAATGACAATCGGAGTCTTAGACTTTACCGAGAATTTTAAGAACTGTATACAAAGGGAAGGCAGATTATTCAACCGAATCCGAGACATTTGATTAAGAACAAATATGTTCTTAAATGCCAAGGACAGAAAAAGTCCGAAAATTATAAAAAATATATACTATAACCTTATGAACGTATTTCGCTTAAAGTGCACGTAGATAAAATAAGTGTTGTGTAATAGTAATGCAGTTAAAATTAGAATTATGTTTATTTTATTAATGTGTTTTATATGCACCAATTTTAATTGTTTGTAAATTGCTTTTTAAAACACGTCTCTAATCACGGAAGATTTATTCACTTGTTATAAAAAAATACTAGTTGAACGAACTTTAATACTCGGAAAACGTTTATAACTACTACTAAAACATATGGGAATTAAATATGCTTATCATAATAGTCTTACGAACCGTATTCGAAGATATTTTACTTTGTTACCTATAGATTAATTCTGAAATGTAAAATGTAATGGATATGTATTTTCTAAACTAAACAAGCAATATAATTAATACTTCTTTATCGTTTTTTTTACTTCTCTTTCTCGAAAGCATAGCATTTTTATCCCTAATTATGTAATAAAGAAATGTAAAAGAAAGATTTCTGTAACAAAATTATGCCTTAAGTATTTTTTCTTTCTTTTTTAAAGTAATAATTGTTGAGATTTGTAACTTTATTATTTTAAAGTATCATACATTTCAATTTTCAAGGATCATTGTTCTTATGCTAAGACTTAACTTATTAAATGTATGAATATTAGAACTTAGAATTGCTTCTAATTTTCAATATTATTTATATCCCGTTATTGAATGAAATTCAAAATGTAGATTAATTAAAAATATTTAAAAAAAATTTATACTGAAGTTATTTAAGCGGACAATCTAAGGATTAAAATAAAAATAATAAGTTTCGAAGGATTAAATATATGTACGCAAAAATATACTGGACTGAAAAAAATATCTTATTAAAAATCCCTTTTTTTTACAATTTCATATTTTTTTCTTTTAGAAAGCAATATTTTTCAGTATTAGAGCTCACTCAGCCTTAACACAATAGTTTTATTGAAGTGTAAAATTTCGAATAATAATGGGTCGAATTAAGACTGAAAATAAGAAAGTACTTAAGCGACGAAATAATCCCTGTAAGACATGGAATAGAGAAAAATAATTTTTTAATTATTGGTATTAAGACAATAAAGCTATTAAAAAAGTCGTTTAATTTAAGTCAGTTTAAATTTTTTTTACTATCTAATATATTCCTAGCTAATATTAGACAATTGTAGTATATACATATATATATATATGAACGAACAAAAGAACAAATTATTAACAATAGTTTAAATGTTTTTTTTCTTTAACTTCTACTTGAGGTATAAGGAAATGCTTAGATAAAGATTGATAAACTAACTTCGATCGATTATCTAACCAGTTTATATGATGATAATGAGAAAAAAACTTGCTTTTCATTTTAAAATCAAAATTCGTTTCAAGTTTTGTTCTCAAATTTGGTCAGGAACAGATGATTCATTTTTTAACGTGTAGTTCTGGTAAAACATCGACAAGGCCGACCAAAATTATTAACAAAAGTTTAAATATTTTTATCTTTATGCGTAGATAAAGATTGATAATGCAACTTCGATTAAATTAGCTAACCAGTTTATAAGATGACAATAATAAAAGAATAATGACTTGCTTTTCATTTTGATATGAAAGCCTATAATTAGCTAAATTCGCAAAGCCCCAATATTCATTTAAATTGATAGCGTTATGACGTTTTTAATTTTGATGGTTTAATTTTTTAAGGACTTGTTTTAAAAAAATTTCATTTCATCAATTGCTCTTTGCCAAACATATTTTAAACTTAATTTCACTCTAAAAAANAAAAAAAAAAAAAAAAAAAAAAAAAAAAAAAAAAAAAAAAAAAAAAAACTCAACAACTGTAATTTTGTACTTGCGCCCATTCAGATTAAAAAAATTTAAAGACCAGACAGCGCAAAATAATCTTTCATTTTTGAACTAGACAAAATTACGTTATTTCTCCGAGTGATAACATTTTTAAAAAAAAAATTCAATGCAATCTTTATTCACTAATCTCATCATGCATCTTAGTGTTTATACATTATTTATCCTACAACACCGTCAATCAAACAATAATAATTTTTCAATGAATGATTCTTTTTAGGTATCTCTACGGGATTTTTTTTTCCTTGTACAATAATAGTTTGAAATGTATCATGCATTTACGCTCGAAGAAATTTTCCATGAAACTTGAAGAGTTAGCCATTAATTTATATGATCAGTGCCAGTATTTGTAACGAACTTCAGCAAAGTTAAAAGTGTTAACCGTGGAATTACACCGGCGTCTTAATAAAGCTTCCAAACTGAATTCAAGGGCCAGTTACATTTCTCTGCTAGTTCCACAGAGTTATCGGATTCGATCTGAGGTGTTTCAAAGATATCTCTTTCAAACATCCTTTAGATTGGTGACCATGGAAAACAAATTCATAACTCTCTCACCTCTTGGCAAAAAGAAAGCAATTTTATCTCGTTCCACGACCGATTTTGATTCAACAAATAGACAATGGAAGGGCCACTTTGCAAACAACTTTTAAGAGTATAATTTTATTCTCCGGTTAGCTACCATACATTTTAGGCGAAAGCATTTTGTTGAAAACCTTTGTTTTTACTTTCATTATAGCTTTAGGGGTTCATTTTTCAAGCCATTGAGTATGCATGTTTTGTCGGTCACTGATCTTCAACTAGTGGTTAAACTATTTACAGTACTGTACTGTCAGGGAAGACATAATTTTGTTTTCCGATGATTTAAAATTATTCTGAAATTTGTTTTGACAGCTTGTAAGAGTCTAAGTGTCTGGGATGACAAAAACTGGATAAATAAATAGCTAGTGCACCGAAAGAACACGAACGGAAGTCAATTCCTGGTACAAGTCCATTCGTTTAGATAGGGGTTATGTAGAAATGAGCTTAAAGAAGTTTTTGATAGGTCAGGAAAGAACTTTATGCTAATACAAATATTTCAATACAACGTCACCTTTACTTAGAAATGAATTCTGTGATTTACAATCATATTCCTATGATGGATGAACAATAGAGTTTTTTGAAGTTTTTACAGATATTCATGTAGTGTCGTCTTTTCCAGGTTGTGTTACGTCAGAAATATCGATCAATGCACATTCAAACGAGATTTAGTCATAAAGCTTTGCTCATTCAAATTACCAAAGATTGAGGAACAGTAGTCCTCTTAGCCATGCGTTGAAAGTTACATTACAGTCTTCTGTCAAATTGAATTTTTTTTTTAAATTTGTGATTTCTTCTATTGATACACTTCTTGTAGTGCCATTTTATACAGAGTTAACAGCTTACGCTATGAAGTCCTCCCAGCATCTGTAACAATTAAGGTAGGCTGCCCTTGATGTGAGTAACAATGTACCCATTAAGCTACACTGATTTACACAGACAGCTACAAGAACGAATGTGGACACACTGGTAGTGGAGTTTGGGTAAGATGTGTAAAGTGCTGAATATTTCTCCGTTTTTCGATCAGTAGTGTTCGCAGTAGATATGGCTGTCATTTATGCCTTGGAACACGGCTTAACCGGGTAGATATGGATTCTCTCAAACAGCCGAAGTTTTGTTTAATATATTGATAATTAGAGAGATGTTAGTGACCGAAGGTGAACTCATGTTATAAGTAAGCTCCAAACCTTTTCCAAAGCTTGTGATGTTCATCTGCCGTGGGTAGGATATCATGTGAACCTACACCTAATGATATTGCATAGAAACTAGCTAAGGATGGCACTGTTATGCCTGAGATACAGGGGTCCTTTAATTACCTTTTATAAAACTAAACTCATTGGCGCGAAAGTCGACAGAGGACCGCGACCTACTGTGTCCATCTCACATTTCTTGACCTTGTGTTCTGGGGTGCCGGAGAAGATATTTAGATTAGGTGGTCAGCTGAACTCGAAACCCCCGTGTTTAGATCCCAAGCTTACTTGATACACGTTTTATTAATCCACTGATCGGAGGAAAGGCTGAATCAACCTTGAGCGGCACTAGGATTGAACCCAAGACCTGTGGCAGGAGAGCACGAAGTGCTACCACTTAACCACCAGACTTTACCTTAAATTAAACTCAGGAAGAAAGGTCTCTAATGGTATTTTTAGATGTAGCCACCAGTGCATATAAGGTATCGTAGTAAAGGTCCCGAAATTGCTATAAAATTTGAGGGAAACAAGAAAAGACGAACTTTTATTGGAACTTTTAACTTACGCTGCTTAAAGATCCGTAACTTCTCGCGAAGTTTTTAAGAAGTTGGAAGTAGTACAAAGTGCAATACCACTTCAAACCATCTACTCAACTCTGTTGCTTTAGCACAAGATGACTAATTTAAACATCCCGACACTGTGTTAGGGTGTCATGAAAGCGAAAAGTCTCATAGATATAATCATTAGAATCAAATTATAAGGCCTACGAAAGAATAAAAGAAGAATCATAAAATTTGACCTTTTAAAACCTAATATTTGAATATAAACATGTGACGTTTGGATTATTTAATTACCGATGGTGAATGCATAAATAGTACAATTAATTACAATTAACATTAATATATTATAATTACATTAAATATATTAATGTTATTCCCGCAAGCAGAACTTACGTATTAATCTTCCTAGAGCAAATCAAAGGAAAATACTTTCGACTCAGAATGCTTAAGAAACTGCTGTAAAAATGCAATTTTCTAGCATATTAATAATAGATTTTCTTTTTTCCCTGGTGTATTCATATAATCGAATATAAAAATTATTCATATTTATTTGTATATATTTCATTTTAATTTTAATTNTATATATATGGAATGGGAATTTTAATTAATCACTTTCCCCATGAGATGTTTGCTCTTCTTGCAACTCAATTTTTACATACAGAGTTTTTAATAATGTATTTAAAGATAAGGCAAAGACAAATATTTCTTTGTTTATATTTTATAGTTATCATTGTATCTAAACTTAAAAGAAAAACTTTACAGGAGAAATATTTGCTACGCAATGATACCCTTAAAAGGAAATATCATTGAAAAACAATAATGGTGCTAGAAATAACAAACATATAGTGCTAAAATAGTAAGAATCTATTATTAGTTTTTCTCGGGATGTTTGTAAATAAAAATGTAATCTAGAAGAAGTTGAGTTTGTTTGGTTAAAGATTATTTTTTTCGCTAAGGATTACATTATGTTTGATTAGAACAATCGATATCCTGTAAACGTGCCATAAGTGTTATGCTTTATTATATATTATAAACAACGAAAAAAGGACATATTAATATTTTCCTCCTCACCGCTGTTTTAGAAAATACTTGCCAAATGCGCTTTTTACACTCACAACTTAGAAACTATTTAATAAATTATTAGTAAAGAGTGAATAAATTAATATGAGTTGTTAAAGAAACCTTCTGATATCTTAATTTTGTTGACGAGTTGTTAGTAGTCAAGTTATTTTATATCAAAACCGAAAATTTTAAAATGATTCTAATTTTTCGTTTGCGCAATGTACATGTGCTAGAGAGAATCACCTTTTGCACCTTTTAATTATTCAGTTATATTGTTGTTAGCAATAATGTATTATAAATAATGTGTTGTTAAATAGAGTATATGTTATCAACAATTGAGAAGTAATTGTGAGAACAATGATGTGTAGTAATAATCTTACTTTCAACTATATTTGAATTGTTACATTTCATGGGAAATCTTTTCGTTTTATTTAGTATATTAACATGGTTTATTTTATCAGTATTTTTTATTTCCACCCTTCGCACTATTTTCCATAGCAATAATTTCGATAAATAACCATCTGATGACAAAAATGTGCCAAATCCTTGGCAGTCCTCTATCTTATTTGTGATTATCTACACCATTATGCTCAAAAACTGTTAAAAATGTACGAACGGCGAAAAATAAATATAGTAATAATAAACATTTCTCCTTGCATGACCATAAAAACGTACAGTTTTACTATCGTTTAATATTTAAATTTTGTTATTTTACAGTTCTCATACTCCTGAAATTTAATTTAGTTCATCAATTAGGAATGTTTACTTCAAAAAAGTATACTTTTCTAAATAAATACATATTTTGTCTCTTTTTAATATATAATAATGCAGCTTTGAATTTCAAATTTAATACAATCCATTTTTCAACAAATAATTTAAAATAAAACACATTATTTGAAAAACAAAAAATAAAATTTTGTTGCTAAATTTTATGTTTCCAGGGTGAGAAGTAAATTCTAGTTTTCTTAAAATGTTTAACTTGAAATGTCTTTGAATCAATCTGCGAATGTTTACTTTAGTTTGAATTTGTTTAAATAAAAACGTTAATTATAAACAGAAACACTAATTTAGTAAATTTTGAATAAAAATATCATTTTTTAAATATGCATTATTCCTTTCCTTGAACTACATTTTCTTTTGTAATATTTTTGAAAGAAATGCGTTTATATATATATATTTATATGGTATAATGTTCTTTATATGGTATTAGCTGAAGATTATATAATTAAAGAAAACTATGGAATGAGAAACTACTACCAATTAAAATAGACTCTAGTTTTGCCAGAGGTATCTCATTTAATCATGCAGGCATGCAAACTATTCCCTTTTTCAAGCATTAAATCCATTTTCATTTGCAAATCAAGTTCAATTACAATTTATCTAAACGCTAATTTTAGAAATTAATATGATCGTAGTAAAATGAATACAAATTCTATTTCTTCACACAATTTTTTCAAAGAAAATCATTAATAAAACATTTAAGAAATCAAAACTTATCCAACTAAATAAAAATAAATTGTTTTTAATTAGCTTTATAAGGATTCTTAAAACTATATTTAAAAATATACTAACTTCCAACACACGAAGCTTAATACAATTTAGAAAAATTAATGCAATGAAGTTAGGGAATTTAGTTTATCCATAAGGCTTACGGCATAAGGAGATTCAATATGCAACTTGAAATATCATTTATCACACTCAGTTAATTAATTTCAAAATTTGCAGCACTAAACTATGATACATTTCAACTCACTTATGTTAGCCTCCGATTCCGAAACCAATTTCCAAGTAAGTGGTCATTATTGTTCCCATGCAAATTACAAGGAAGAGGTCAATGGAACATTTAAATGAAGCCTGAGTCAAACAGGTTAAATATGGAAATCTTAATTAAGATATAACAATGCAGGTAGTAGTACATTGTTCAAGGTAAATAACCATTGATTTATGTAAGCTTCAACGGTTGTATGCAACAGGAAAGGAAGTTTGCGCATCCAAGTCCCCCTTATTATATGATATTCAGCTTGAATCTCAATTAAAATTTTTAAAAAAATACATATTTGACATAAAAGCAGCAAGGAAAGAATTGGTAAGATTAAACATACTTTATAGGGAATGTATTGAAATGAACAAGTTTTATTTTAATAATGCAATAAACTTTAGCTTTAAATTATACAAGCATGATTTTCTAGATAACCGACAATAGTAGGGAAGAAAGCTTGCGTTTTATGATCAAATGGCAAACGGAACCAGATCATAGAATAAAAATAAATTAGAAAAATTAAGTGCTAAATATTACGGTAAAATATTAACAGTAAATTGTACGGGAAATGTTGCCTAGATTAATTCTTAATGTTCATAGAGAGCAACGGAAGATTTTTCATCTCCTATTGCGTCATATCTGGTTTTGTAACCTATACTTTATCCAATTTAAAAAAATTCCACAGCATGTAACCGAATGGTCTGTGCGTTAGCTCGTCAATCCGGAGTGTTCTGCGTCTAAAAGAACCTCTCAGTATCTCGATTAAGTTTTCACTAATTTTTATAGAAAAAGGTCCGATGAATATATATCATAACTCCGAAGGATAACTCTTAGCTCATATGGTGCAATTCAATGTAATTACTTAATCTAATATTAGCTTAAGCATTAAACCTTTGTGACAGTACTAACACACCAATAAGATACCTGAAAGTGGCGTAGTGTGGGTATCTCGATCCTGATTGGTTGTTGAAACCTGTCATTTGTTTCGGTTAGCAACTTTCTTTCCCATTCTATTTTGAGTAATCCAAGCCATCAAGTATTAAATCTCTTACGTGAAACATTTTATATTCCTTCACAAAGATTTCAATTCTTTCACTCTTTATTTCTTACTTAACATAAATACATGCACGAGCCATATGGAACACAAACAAACTAATTATGCATCGACGTCGCCAGTTACACAAAATAAAAACGCTTCACGATCGCAATAAATTACATAAACAAATATTATATCTAAGTTAAGTAAAGGAAATAGACAAGAAAATATTATATTTTGACAAATTCGATGTGCCATATGGTGTTGAACTTCTGATATTGATTTGTTGTTGATTAACTGCGAGAATGTTAATGAATTCTGTGAATAAATTGTGAATGAATTAGAATAATTACCTAACGTTAATCAACATTCTAAATTATGAGGAGAAACTTAGCTGGACTTCAACACGCCATTCTGTTTGTAAGCAATCAGATGGCGCTGATGTCGTAGGTAACTTGTTTGTGTATCAGTGATCGTCTTCTTCTCTAGTTGCAAGTACACAATTGCTGCAGTTTAACGCAAATTTTCGGGAATGTAAATATATTTTTTTGAAGTACATAATTTATATTTCAAGTAAGTATGCAATAATAATTAGTTTTATAAGTCAAAAAATAAGTTGAATACTAGTATCATAAATTACAATATCAATCTTGCAGTTCCGAGGAACATAAATTTATTTAAATAAAGGCATCTTCAGCAGATGGTTAGAGGTATTATGCCTATCTTTGTAAATAGTGTATAAAATTGGGTAAATATTCTAAAAATGTTTGCTAAGAATTCCTCAGGATAGGAGTTTTATATCACGTAGAAAACGTAACAGTATTTCATTGACAAAAAAGAGATTTCTTTATGATGCAAATAGATGATACCCTCTTCTGCAAGTAAAACGCTTATCTTGATAAAACAATTTTTGTATTCTGAAAAGCAACACTTGAGGCTATAAAATCTCGTTTATACTTTAAGTTATCATGAAAAGATTTATTTTATGCTAAAGTGGTTCAGTTGAATGGAAAAATACATAAAACAGCTTTTTTTCCTGTTTCTCTTTTAAATCATGGACATACTTTTTGATGCATATAAATGCATTATATTTTTAAGGGTAAAAAAGATTTTGACAATGTATTTGTTTCTTTTCTTACTCCCAGAGAAATCAATAAAGCAAAATGTTTTAATGCTCTCCACTAGTTAAAAACAAATAATTACTTAACCACCAAATCAAATGCATGCCTGTGCTAAATTATTTTATAACCATCTTTGAACAGCCAACCCAGTTTTTGAGATTACGACAACCAATCTTTATATCAGTAACCTAGTAATTGTGAACCCAATCCAAGAGCAAAGGGAATTTCAGAATCAACCCTTAGGAAAATTTGCCATAGGTTTGCCATAAAAAAATCCCATAGGAATATTCTATGGCATTTTTTTNGCAACACTTGAGGCTATAAAATCTCGTTTATACTTTAAGTTATCATGAAAAGATTTATTTTATGCTAAAGTGGTTCAGTTGAATGGAAAAATACATAAAACAGCTTTTTTTCCTGTTTCTCTTTTAAATCATGGACATACTTTTTGATGCATATAAATGCATTATATTTTTAAGGGTAAAAAAGATTTTGACAATGTATTTGTTTATTTTCTTACTCCTAGAGAAAATATAAATCAATAAAGAAAAATGTTTTAACGCTCTCCACTAGTTAAAAACAAATAATTACTTAACCATAAAATCAAATGCATGCCAGAGCTAAATTATTTTATAACCATCTTTGAACAGCCAGCCCAATTTTTGAGTTTACGACTATCAATCTTTATATCAGTAACCTCGTTATTGTGAACTCAATGCAAGAGCAAAGGGAATTTCTGAATCAAGAATTTGAATATGGATAGAACTATTCCCGATGTGAGCAACATAAAGAGGAAAACCCCTAAAATTTCACTCTGTTAGCCCGACGACAAAGGGATTCTAGCCCATGATTTGCCTACCACAAAGTATATTTTAGGTCAGCACTGTGGTCAGTGCGAGGCGGATGCGGAATTCGTATCGACCACTTGCTGAGATTCGAACCGCATTGGGTGGCTAGTGCTCTATTCCCTGAGTCATCATGATTCTTGTGCTAAAATATTATATATTTAGTAAATTTGTGATTGTTTTGAATATTATTACTTCATAGTCGCTAAAAAGTACTTTTTTTTTCAATAAATATATAATTGACCATGACCACCTGCGATACAAATTTTTATAATTCTTAATAAAAGCCTAGTCAGAAAAGTATACAGAATAAAGGAATTAAATTAATTTTCTGGATGAACAGAAAATTTGTATCCTACTTTTAAAAAAAATGTAATCTACTATCTATCCAGAGTAGGTGCTGAAAAACTTTAAAAAATGAGTATTATTTCAAGTTAATACCGAATCGAGCGTTTAAGCACACACCAAAAGACGTAGTCAAATCTGAACATCAATAATTCGTAAAGATAATTGGATCGTGTCAAATGCAATTACTTCGTACATGGTTGGTAACAGCCCCGAGGATGTATAGATGAAAAAATTCTAGAACATAACTGTAAATTGTGATTTTATTCGCATTTTAAGTGATATAATTAATGACAGAAAACTACTGGGTACGCATAATGAGTGAGTTTGCTGTTGTGGCTTATTCCTCAAGGTCCTGACATGGTCAAGCTGCAAGCTAGACCATGTCAAAAAGCCAATATACAATATACAATAGCCGCATACAATAATACATCCTCAAAAAGCCATATACAATAAGAAGTGTTGTTATAATCAATGAGTTTACTTAATAATCAACATTATTTTTGAAGATATGAACTTCGTATTTCGATTTTTGCTCACTTCATTTGAAGATTTGAATTTTTGACTTACGATGGCGGGCATCGGATCCTAACTGGGCTCAACTATTGATCCCAATACGTATGCGAGAGCGTCGTAGATTATTTTTCGAGTAATTTCAACCTTCTAGTCAGTTTCAGTGAGCAAACTGATATTACCAATTGACCAATCGAGTAATATTTAATACCAATCGAGTTTCAATCATGTTTTCTGATTCATAGTCGTGGTCGATTATCTTCCGAGTAATTCCAATTTTATCATCAGATTGACTTGACAAACTTATCATGTAAAGTATTGCATAAGGTTTATATGTTCTTAAATGTACATTAAGAATATTTTTTGTAAGAAAATTCGTATAAATTTGTCAATCATATAAAATAATTTTATAATGGTTAATTGTTATTCACATCGGGCTTTTTCAAGCTTAGTTTGAATTAATATTCTCTGTGTGCTCTGTATGCGTTTTATTAACAGAATAATTTTGAAGCAAGAGTTAAGAAAGAAACAAGAGTTTTAAAGCAAATTACACAAAAGAATACATCATGGAGTAGGATATATGGGAAACGTATAATCAAAATAAAGCTTGACACAACATCCGTAAAAGTTGTGACAACGTTACAAAACATCACATTACATCTGTATTTGCTTATTTACGCTAACAATAAATCGATTACTAACTGCCAAATGAAGCCAAATGATGCCTTATGATGCCAAATAGTACAAAAAAATCTTTATTTGCAATTATTTTTCTAAATTATACCGCTTTATGTAAAAGTGGTCAATTTAGTTACGTCAAAAATGTAAAAGTATTAACCACTATATGAATATTAACCAATGACAGCTTCTTAGAAGAAATCGGACTATTTATCCAGTATCATTACAATATGTATGAAAATGTAGTTATTAGAGCTTTGATTTGAATGTAATATGAAAAAATATGATTTGTATACAAATTGCAATCAGAATGAAACAGAAATATTTGGAAGCCATACGTTAGCAGAAAACAAAATATCAAGCCTATTTTTTTACGCAATAAAAATTTGTTCCAAGACAATAATTGCTAAAATCATTTGCTCTGGTACACAGATGTAGCACCATCCTTTATTACAAGACCTCAACAAGGTTTATAAATGATTATCAAATAAAAAATGCAAGCTTAAAACAAATTTTAATTTTACT
Source organism: Parasteatoda tepidariorum (assembly GCF_043381705.1). NCBI lineage: Eukaryota > Metazoa > Arthropoda > Arachnida > Araneae > Theridiidae > Parasteatoda > Parasteatoda tepidariorum. Next base: position 64,914,170 of record NC_092205.1, on the reverse strand, counting down.
GTTCTAATTTACATGCATTGAGTTCCAGATCAAGCTAAATAAAAGACTCTTTTATATCGATATTAAATCTAAAAACAGAATACATTATCAACACATTACTAAAAACATTTTGTATTTGAGAACCTTAACATACAACGCAAAAAAAGTTTAAAAACAAGATTTGAAATAAAAGCTAGTAAATATATTTTGCTGTAAATGTTTATACGTGTCTTTAAAATATATAATATTGGTATTGTAACATCTATACTTACAAGCAATCATGATAAACCAGTCAACCTCATTGTATGAATCAAAGGAAGCCACAAATATAACGATTAAAATCAGGTTGTTTGCTATCTGGAATGCAATTTTTACTCGTAGTTATAGTTGAGTTGACGAGCATTAAAGGTTGGAGAATTTCAGGAAAAAAACTGGATGCATTTAAAGAAATAAAATTTATTTACTTAATGCAATTTCTGTACACAAATTATACCAGAAACAATTTGAATGATCTGAAGAAAAATAGTTTTTTGTTTTTTAAAAAAAAGAAACTAATCTGCAATTTTATAACACTATCAAGTAAAAAATGTAATATGCCAAGTGTCATAATGCCAAGTAAAAATGTAATTGATAACTCGAAATAGCGTTTGGCGAAACCCTAAATTACGTTCGAAAATATTTAATTAAAAAAATAGTAAACAATTATATTTGTTCATGCTTCCCAGTTAAGAGATAAGCAAATTTTCTTGCTTAAGCAAATAATAAATAAACAACATCTTTTACATAATGGACATATTTGATTTTGAAAATTTATATTAAAAATTTATTTTCCAAAATTTATTTCAAATATTATATTTATTATTACAAACATAATAATAAATATATTTTTAAAACATTTCTATATTTTTAAGTAAAATAGAAAATTTAAATTCCAAAAATCATGTTAAGAGTACATTTAGTCTAAATATTTCATAGTGAAGCTAAGAGATGGTATAAATGACAGCAAGTCAACCATTTTCTCTTTAAATCCATTGTTTCATAGTTGTAAAAAATCAAATTCATGTGTTAATGATAATGACGAAAATTCCACAGTCACCTATTGTTAATTTTAAACGCTTTGTTAGGCTTGCTTTAATAAATTAGTAGGCACAATAAATTTGCATTGTCTAGACATTCTTTGAATGGAAATCCATGCATGGTGTCTAGACAGAAGGTGAATAGTACCATTAAGAGAATTGCATAAATGATTTAAAACTAAAAATTATAAACATTGTAGAGAACAATAGTCAAAACATACGCCAAGTCTTAAAAAACTCAACAAATTTTGCTATGGATTCTCACCAGAGTGTTAAACTCTCTATCCTACTTTCATTAAAACGTTATTTAAATTCTTCATAAAATGATTGCTAATATTAACATTTGAATATACATATAAATATACATATAAATATTAATGTTTTCCTTCATGAAAAAGATATTTCGTTTTGTTAAAATTTCACTTTATAATGATAAAGGAAAATCTATGTCATTGATGAAAGTAATACTAAAAAATTATTTCAATGGCAGATATCTCTTTCATTATTTGAAAAGATCACTTGCAACTTTTAAAATAAAGTAACAAACAGTAGATTGATTAAATTGAGATTTTTTTTTTTATAATAAATAAATATGTTTTTGAAAATACTGAAATCTAATACTTGGTAAACAATCTATAGTGTGGTATGTATCATTTCCTCATTTATTCTATTATAGCCACCCCTTATTTTAACTATAATGAATCATTCAGATCATGTAGTTATTAGAAAATAGTTTACTCTTCACCAAAATTGAAAGTTTATTAAAAGAGATTAAATACAAAAAAAGAAAGAATTCTTTTCCTAAAATTTTCCTAAACGCTTACTTTATCATAACGGATAAATTAATTTAAACTAAATGTTTAAATATCAAATTTCAAAGAGAATGAATTAGATTAAAATAGTTTGTTGTGATTTCAGATATTTTTGAGTAAAGAATTACGTTTACTTTTATGATTTTAAACAAATATTATTTCTAAATTAAAATCCAGAAACTTAAATACTTATAATTGAATTTGTACGTTATAATTTTAAAAATTGAAAAAATATTGCGTTATACTTAAAATTTTTTCCTCAACAACTTACGTAAAATGTGTAAGCACTGTATTCGTTTTTCTGATCCATCATCCAAACCATATTCATTATTTTTCCATTTTACACAGCGTAGTAGAAAAATCATTTCCTTTTCCTGTTTAAAATGTCGTTTTTATATCCGTTGAACGTGAAAAACTCTTCTCTTAAATAGTATAAATGCAAAACTGGTAAACGAATANTTTTCTTTTTTTTTAAAAATTAAAGAAATAAAATTTAAGAAAGCTGAAAAGCAAAGTAAGGAAAAAACATTATCTAGTCTAGAGTTTCCACTATTATATCTGGAAAAAAAGGTTTTCTAATATTCTACTAATTGAACCAAAGAAAAATATAACAGTACAATAGTGTGAGGAGAGGCAAAAAATATATATGAAAATGAAACAAATCAAGTAAATATACAAAATAAAAATTCAAGAAAAATGCAGAATAAAACACAAAATGTAACATATAAAGCCAGTAGTGATTCCAAATATATTTCCACTTACCAGCACATTGCAAAAAAATATTTAAAATATAGTCGTAACAGGCTTTCCAGATTACAAACTATGAAAACAAAAGCGTAAAAGGAGGTTGAAGGGATTTACTTTACTGCACGTTTCTTACTTTATTACAAAACAGCATTTGATTTGTCAGTTACCTTAGATTGGCCCGATGTGAGCAAATTGGTTATATTATACTGCATAATTAAAAGTATATAATTTATAAAAGGTCGAATTTTAATTATAAAATTTACATTTTGATGATTCTTACATAAATTATGAGCATTTATTGAATAAAATTTTTATTGGTAAAAAATCTTTATTAGATATTAGAACGAGTTTGCCCGAATTGGATTTGCGCACGATAAAAATATAAATTTAATTACTAACAAAGAAATTCAAAATAAATTCTATAACATACATATAACTCAATGACTTCATCTAAAGTTTAGTTCATTAGTTTTTATAAACTTTTGGAAGAGTTTGTCGATTTTGTTTTGGATAAATAAACATGTTACTACAGATTCTATAAATTTCATTCATTCAATCCATTCAACAATCTATCCGTTTGACATTTATTCCTTCAACAAAGTATTTATAGTAATGTTTATTTATACAATGTTTATAAATACATCCCACTATCCTGTATATAAGCCGTTATTTTCATAATTTATAATTTGGACGACTTGTTACGATATTATTTGAAATTATGTTTGCAGGATGTTGGTAAGAGGAAAGACAATTGTTTTCGCTACTCGCCTTATATGTTGATTTTGTGATTTATTCTGTATTTTTCTAAAACTTCAATTTTCTATTATTTTCTTCGTGTGTTTTATTCCGAGTTTTTTTTAAATATGTTACATTTTTGCTGCAATTGTTTTGATGCTCCTCAACCCATACTGATATATTTTGATTTATCTGTATTAATAAAATATTAAAAAAAAATTTTTTTTTACATAATCATGTGAGCTGACGACGAGATTATATATTTTCTTTATTTTGTTCACCGGAATTTTTATTTTTACTTAAACTCCTAAAACACTTTTTAAATTTTTAAATTAATGTTTAAATTTTTAAATTAATTTTTAAAACAAGTTTTGAATATTTTTAAAATCATTTATTTATTAATATGTTTTTTTCTTTTCCTAAAAAATTTATTTTTTTTCTTGTTTTCTTTGTATTTAGTACTTATTTGACGAGTTCTGACTCAGGGATTAACTTTAACCCATAAGTATCTAAACCGTACATTAAGAGTTATGATTATGGTACTTATGGGCTGTAAATAGAACTTATTAGTTTTCTTTAGTTTTCCTTGCCAATCTCTCTTTTATTTTATTCTTTCTTGTCTCTTTACTGTACATACAATATTCATTACATACATTATAAATAAGTTAAAAAATATAGAGAAAACGAGGAAAAAGATATAAAGATTTTTTTAAGGAGGAGAAAAGGATTATTAAAAATGTTATTTTCCTTTTTTAAATATTCACACATTTAAAAAATTTTCAAAAAAATATGGAAAATAAAATAAGGACAAGCTATAATCTCGCTATGAGCTCCCGTGTTTATATAGGAAAAAATAGCGCTTTCTAATATTATATTAATATATCAAAGGCAAATCAAATATATATATATATAGATTTGTGACTGTGATTTGAAATTAAATTATAATTAATAGTGAACAAAACTAGTTGTAGTCTCAGAAGTTAATTCTCTTGGATATCGTTTGTGCATTTTCCATCATACATGCATAGTGATGCGTTGAGCCACACGGACCATGAATCATATTTTGGATGATGACCTGAAATAAGTATATATCAATGGTGAAACCAAGTATTTCTGCTAATATGCGCTGACCAATTTGGCATTGTGTGTTTTTTTTCAAAAAGTCAAATCAATTAGGGCGCATATGGCAATGCTTTTTTTTTTGCGATTGAATATCCAACGCCTTGTCTCTCCAAAAACAAGACGCTTCCCCATGAAATCAAGTGAAAATTGCAATTTTTGTTCTAACTCCCTTGCGGTAATATCATCAAAATCCAATGATGTTTGCCTCAGTAACAAAACCTTTTTAATTTCGACCCACGCAGGATTGCATGCGAATGTAATTAATAAATCATGGTGCCCATATGCGCAGACATATGTTATTGCATCCTGTGAGTATTCATACATGTGGCTTGGACTTCCTGTAAATGTAACCGGCAGTATAATCATTTCCCCCAAATCATTAGGATTAACGTTGTCATCATAAATTATTGCATACCGTAACTGAATGTATTCTTCTGAATGAAATTCGGTTGGATTTAATTTAATGTAGAGTTGGTGTCTGGTTTCAATTTTCGCATAGATATCGACAATGTATTGATGAAATAACTGTCGACATTTTAAAGTATGATTTTCAGCGTGTTGGCGAATCATTAATCAATATGCATAATAATTCATAGTACTAACTTTCTTATTGATTTCCTTGCCTGTTTGTGGATTTCTCAATTTTATGTTGAAATGGTATCCATCCTCTCCTTGCCAAAATAAAGTCGGATATTGTGATGCACAATAGTATCGATTTGTCTCTGAGACTATTTGAACATCGCCACTTCTACGATGAAGAATTATTTCGCGGGAAGTAAAGTCTGCGCCAACTATAATCTGATGTTGGAGAATTGTATTTTCCTTTCAGGTGGTCAGCAGGTGTTTTGTCTGCTCTAATAACAACTCTGTAGTTATCGGATAGCATTTTGTTAAGGGCAGTTCTGAACAGCCTAATTAACTGATTTTGCTGATCGAAAAAAAGTTATAATGTGGCAATAACTTCTCGTTTAGTGCTATTTTTTAACTGACAACATTGGTTGACTTGATCATTTGTGTTACCCATGAAATAAATCTGCAGAAATTTATGATCTGAGCCAGGAAATGGTAAAAGTGATCCACCACGATGGCATTGCATTGCACTTTGAATGTTGGCATGTAATTCTCACACACGATACAATGTCTAGCACCGAATGCAGTCATTTGAAGACAAAAATTTTACCGACTTATTGCCAAGAATTGCTTCGAGTGTTGTATTTGACCTGATAAGAACGTTGATAATGGCTCAGCTGACGACGTTAAATCTGGTAGTTTCATTTTCCCTTCAAAACAGCAAATTCCAGCTGTTTCATTCTTAAAACACACATAAAACACACATAACTGATCACTTTTTTTGATGATGACATGATGACACTCGGATGAGGACTATAGTTGGTTGTCCGATCATAGTGAAATGCACTAAGATTAAATTCAGAGTATACTGGCAGCGTTTGAATAGCGAAGTGCGTTCTCGATCGGTTTCCATTCTTGCTTCCTGTTGCTCTAATGTTTCGACGAGACGAAAGGACTTGAATATTGTGTAGTCGTTTTGTTAACAGTCTCCATCTCCGTTTCTCTGCTGTTTCAGACGAACGGGCTTGAGCAGAGTGTAGTCGTATGGTTAATAATCTTCTTTCTCGTTTCTCCGATGTTTCTGAAGAATGGGATAGAGCAGAATGTTCTCGATTAGTTTCAAGTATTTTTTCCGTTCCTCCGATGTTTCTGAAGGAAGGGGAATTCTTTTGCTCTTGAGACATTGATCGACTAAGAGCGATTTGTTTAGGCATCATAATTTCGCAAATATTCTCTTTCACGGACAAAAAGAAATGAAAAAGTTAACAGTGGTCGTAAACTTGCTGAACCGAAAATTCACATATTATTTTCTAAATAATAAGTAACAATAAAAAAGTAATAAAAATTAAATAAGAAATATAAAATGATAAGATTCAAGACAAAAGTCTATTTTTAAAAGAAAAAATGAAGTAAATAAATTTGAAATTGTTCTAATAGTAAACAATCTAATAGTTTTCGAATGACAACTGTCAACAACGAAGTCTTCGGAAACTATATGTAACTGTGATAACCTAAAATTGCATACTAAATATAAATAATTATTTAAAACGTGCAAATTTGAATGAAATTTGTTTTTGCCTTCGTTTGCATTAAACAGTTTTTACAATTCGCGATCGCAGCGATCTGTAGGGGGCATTGTTGTATGAGACAAATACCTGCGATTTCTATACGAATAGTCATTCAGTTGCTCTGGAGATGTTTTCAGTGTAGCATTGTAACGTTCCTTCTTTATTGTTAAAAACGAAATATGTTTGATATTCTTTCTTATGCAAGCCGAAACAAAATGGCATCTCTTTCTGTTTGAAGACGGAATATCCAAAACACATCTAAAAAACTTTTGCAAAGAAGCAGAAAAAAAATATGCATCTTCTCATTAGAGTTAAGACCCAATGCCTGAATCATTATACTAAATGTAACGCTATAACATGGAAAGCCTATTTAAACTTTACATTCCATAGTTATAAGAATCATATTGCTTCAAACATTAAAATTAGAAAAAGTACACAAGCTCATAATTTTATATAACTTATTTTTGCAAAAAAAAGTTTTTTGACAAGAATTTTTATCAAAAAAATTTTAAGTTTTAATAAAAATCATTGTATATAAACTAAAAAACGTAAAATAAAGAATGCTTACGAAACAAGAAAAAACTATTCTAGAAAATCTTCACATTAAAATAAAAAACTTCCATGTTTTTTAGTTCCTAATCGGACGTAGAAAACCATTCTATAGAAAATTACCATCAAGTAAGAAAAAAAAAATTGCAAATAAATTTTTTTATTAGAAAAAATCCTAACACTTACCTGCTATATAAATCCGGAGAATTTTAAATGAAATGTTCTTCGTTTGGAAATTTTATTCTCGAATAATAAATACACAGATTATCGCATCATAACTAAAACCCAATTGAGTTAAAATATTATGCCTGAGAAATTGCTCTACTAAACTCAATGATATAATATGAAAGGTATATTTAAACTTTACATTTCATTCTTTTCTGAATCAGATTACTTCAAACATTAGAATATGCAAGAAGTATACATAAGCACATAATGTCATACCATTTAATTTTCCAAAAATGGTTTTTGACAGCAATTTTTGTAAAAAAATTATAAACTGAAAAACGTAAAATAAAGAATTCTTACGATAAAAAAACGATTCTAAAAATTCCTCCTATTGAAATAAAATAATTTTAAATCTTAAAGTTTTTAATCAGACTTAAAAAATTTTGCTTCTTACTTGCTGCTAAGAAAATGACGTCCAACTCTGCCAATGCTTTTGATAAAACAAAATTAAAAGTAAATGAATAAACGCCAGAAAATACCTATCCGTTGGAGGGCGTGCTCGATCGTTGCGATTACGAATACTAAATCAGTGATACTAACAATAATTACGAAAACTTTTCCTGTTGAATTTACTTGCTTGTGCTCACCTAACAGAAAGAATCTTGTGGGAATTACATTTATCAGTGACATCTTACTGAATCCGAAATTTCAAAAACAAATAGGATCGTTATAAGACTTTGATAAGAACTTCGGATCATGACGTGCTTATTCTCTGACCATTAATGGGCTGTTAAATGTGGAAAAAAGCTCTTCTAATTTTAATTCAGTAAAGTAATAATGCACTATCTTGGCTACTACTGGAAAAATATATTTTTGAAGCTACTGAAAACTTGTTGCAAAATTCTTACTATGTTATAATGGCACAAATAACCATAATAGCAGTGGTACATACTACCAAAATGTATTAAGTGCCATCTTCGTATGCTGATTTTCTATGACTAACTTAAATGGAATTTCTACTACCTTTTCTTTGAATACATAATTGATCTTTTTTCATTACTATTACCATTGATTTTAAATTACTTTTTTTATTTAAATACATTTCAAAGAACTATAATTATAAGCAAAATAAACATGTGATATCAGAAAACTTTGAAAATAATAATTTGGTAAAGTAATCCGTGAATGATAGCACGTTAATATTGTTCATTGAATTTATTTAACATCGCGTATAAGAAACAATTAAATATTAAAGTATACGTAATTAGCTTTTTCTGAATAAATAAAGCTATAAGCTAGAAAATATCACTGATGTTATCTTCTAAAAACTTGAAAACTGAAACGTTTATAGTAAAATTTTAAACAATGACTAACGTTTAGCAAATCAGAAAATTCCATTTCGTTTTTTGCTCATCCCGCTTGAACGATTTGTAGTAGAATATTGTAATCTCGACAGTGATTTTGAGCTTTCTATATTCATACTTCACTCAGTCGGATGGCTTAGGAGGCCATAAAAGGAACATACATCCTCAGATATTCATTTATACATACATACATACATACATATATACATACATACNCCCTGACCAGTACCTAAACTTTGAGCTGTAGCAACCGACCGGAGCGATATTTCTACATCCGGTACTTCTTCGATTTTGATTAATTTTTGTTCGCAAACACTGAACTGGGACTGGGAATATAACCGTGTTATGCGGCCGTTTCTTGAGCCCAAATGGAAAAATCCTTCTTCGGTTATTTTTATGATGATAGCTAAAATAGATAAATGCAGTAGGGGTGGAAGGTAAATGTATTTGTCATGCGAGATATATGATATAGATTATTTCACACTTTAACGGGCTGCAGATTGTTATTCCATGAAATAACTAGTTAAACCATGGAATACAAGAGAGTTTTACACTTTAACTGACACGATCAGTTATTTCATGGAGTAACTAGGTATTCTGTAAAATAACGGATTTCCTACTTTAACGGTAACATATACATAGATAGATAGATAGATAAAGAAAAAAAAATGTTAAACAATTCATTGAGCATCTTTCACATAAAAAGCTTAACATTTGCTTACATTTTCTCTTTTACCTATTTAGATCTACTTTTTTTCAAAAAATTTCAGTATAAGATATAAAAACTCTCTCCAAAACCAAGAAGTACTAAGATTTCTGAAGTCAGATCTCATATGGTTACACGTGGGATGGTACATCTTCAGTATCATTGAACCGATTTTAAAGATGGCAACAGTACATTTTGAAGTCACCAAGTTTCAACTATTTTTTTATGTACATACATCCTCGGTGACTATCCGATTGTAGAAATTTCAGAGCCTGTAGCATAAGTCTCTATTTTCGTTTATTCTGAATTTCAAATTTTTTGATACTCTGTTCAATCCTTCTCTATTCAATCCTTTTGAAAGACAATGTAAATATATTTTCAACGTTTTCAATGTCTCGAAGATTTCCAAAAGATATCTTTCAAAAGGCATTTGCAGAAGGGACCTGAGCTTGTTGCATGGTCTGTTTTATGTTAATCAAACATTTTTATTTTTGTGAATTATTCCATCTCAAATTTAATGCGAAGAAAAGTAAAATTATGTAACAAGTAGAAACTTCTAAAATAAATAAAATAATGGCTCAAAGTGATTACGAATATAAGAATAAATTTATTTTGAAGAAATATTACTAATAAATTGAAATTAAAAAATTTATGTAAAACTATATAACGTAATGATAAAAAATAAATGCATATGAGATCAATATAATTAAAACATGAGATTAAAAAAGTAGTTATTGGAATGCAAAATGTCATAAATATTAAATTTGTAAATATAAGAGTTTAAATGTATTTCTGAAATTCATTTATATTGCTCTTCCAACCAATACTGTGAGCATTTATTTCATTTCTGCTATATATTAATTTGATAAATATTGTCTTAATATCTTTATCAAACATGCGTAAATTATGTTTAAATATAATTGATAGTACATAAAAAATTAAATGAGCCTTTTATCTGCACATGAAACAGAAGCATGAGTTTGTATAAGTTTCATGATGTCTATATCAAATTACATTAGTGTGAACAATTAAAACTTTTGGTTTCACAACTATTCATATGAATGATGAAATTAATAACTTGTGCCTTTTGTCTCCTTTCTCCAAATTTAAAAGAAAATAAGAAAAAAACAATCAACAACATAAATTTTAATTCCTAGATACAAAGATTAAAACTGCATCACAAAGAGGAAATAAAAAAATGTAGTAAATTAATTTTAATTTATTTTATCAGAATAGAACTAAAATAAGAACTTTTTTAATGAAGCCAATTCACAGCAAATAGCTTATCTTTTTCTTCTTTAACAGGTTTTAATTAATGACATTGAGTGTCAGTAATTAATAAACTCCTGAAAAGTAGAATAAAAACCAAAAAAAGGAGTTTAATTGCAGCAGTTTTCTAATTATTTAATTTATGACTCTAACTTTGTTAAGAGCACTTAAAGGATAAACTAATTAGAAATGCCATATCACATTCTCCTCTGGAGAATTAACGCCACGTGATAAATGATTTAGCAATGTTTTTCTATGTCAACGATGATCAGGCTCTCCCTTAAGCAATAATTTTAATGATCTAGATTCGGTACTTCTGAATTAAGCTAACTTATTTTCTGTATGGATAGATTATTTCACTTCGTTTATCATAAACAACATTTGTTTATTCTTCTGGTTTACGTCAGCATCTGAAACAATAATTCTCGCTTGCTGATTTGAATAACTGTTTTTGCAGGAAATCCTTTTATGCGAAAACTTCCACTCTGTTTATAAACATTAAACTAAATGCGAGAGGCATTTTATACACCGTGACACAAATTCTAGAAAAATTATTTCACTGAATTATAAGGAAGTTTCTGTCAAAAATAAACAGAAAATAAATTGCTATTAAATACCTAAATATACTTTAAATAAATAATCCCAAAAACTAAAGATGTAAGATCTGGCCAGATTTGCCCCTGTAGGCCACTATGGTTATTTTAGTTCTGTTTTTCATATTTTTTCTCTCTAGACTACTGCTGTTTTTGTTTCGTTACTTACCTTTATTTTAGAATTTATCGATTGCAACTTTACGTTAAATATTTCAAATCTCTCTTATTTCTTCTCATTCACTTATGGCAAGTCTTGAAAATGTAGACCTGTTCTTTGAGGGCCTCACATATGTCGACTACTTTTTCCAATTTGTATATTTTGTAACCATAATATACGTTATTTAAAGTATTCGTTTAAAAATTCATCCGTTCATACGTTAGCGGTTTGCAGGAAATTCTGTTTTAATAATCATAATTCTTATTACGCCTACGCACATATTCCTCTTAACTCCGAATAAGAGCATCTTACTTCCATCATTCTATCATTGCTTTCCATCTCTCTTTGTTTGTGGCCAGATATTTTGTCAATTCGTTTACAATCGTACTGAGGCATGTAATTTGTAGTCTTCCTTTTTTCTATTGCTCTGAGTGTTCCAATCCAAAACTTGTTTTACTTTAAATTTTTTCGTTGAAAATGACCAATCCATTTTCATTTACGATCTTTAATTTCAAGATCAATCAATTTCTGCTTTTTTCTTTTCTAAGGCTTTCTGCATTAAGCATTTTATGGAACCACTTGATACGCAAGATTCTTCTTACAGTTTTTATTAATATATANTAAGGAATCGTGAAAAAATATCCGAATTCTACCAAAACTAACAACAAAGCACTACGTTAAAAATTATCGAGCCCCTTGATGTTAAAAATCCATATTTTATAATATTTTGGTAGTTTTGACAATACTTTTTTTTACAATTTCCACTGAATTTAAGCAGCACAAAACAGAATTTTTTTTGCAGATAATAATATTTTATGCGAAAATTTTCACTTTTTTTAAATACTTTAGTTACTAGCGCAAGAGTTATTTTTAAAATTTTTAAAACTTATTTAAACACTTATTTCTAATAGTTAAAGAAATTCTAAAAAAAATAATTTTGAAATTAAAAAAAAAATAATTCAATAAGAATTTCTAAAATGCTATATTTATTTTTAAATATTTAAACTGTTTAAGAAAACTTTATTCACTCGAATTTTATTCTATATTTTATAACTGTCGTTGAACAGTCGACCCAATTTTAGGTTTACGACCACTAATATTCAACTCTGTAGCCTTGTAATTTTGAGCCCAACTCAGAAAACAAGAAAACTTTTGCATCAAGTATCGGAGGAAATTTCCCTTCCTGGATTACTTTTTGATGGAACTAACCCACATTTGCGTTACATGGAAAGAAAAACCACGAAAATCTCCAACATTTAACCTGACTACAAGGGGACTCTTACCCATGATCCGTCTACCTTTGAGAATATTTTGAGTCAGCACTATGGAATATTTTGCACTGCATAAAAACAATCTTTCGATATAATACTTTTTTTAAATTTTAAATTTATTTTAACTTAAAAAGGGCGCGTTGCATGTTAAAATTTATTTATTTTCTTTAAATTAATTTTTGAAAAAATACTAAATCGTTAGCTTTACTTAAAGAAAAACAATTCTTGAGATACAATACATTACAACAAAGATAAATTATGGTGAAAATAAAAGTGATATGGAAGTTTATTCTATTGTAGCGTTTGGAAAAAAACTAAGTTTTCATTTTTTCTGCGATAATTAAATATTTAGCTGAAAGGTTTTAAAAAAATGATTTCACTATTGACTAACAGGCACGCACTTTAACGAAACATTATTTTTCCAATTTTCGTAATTACTTTAGAAATTTATTAAACGTGTTGTGGGAAAACATTCTCAGTTCGCTTTTACTTAAAAAAGTCTCACCGCTTAATATAGGGTAATTAATCTTCATTAGTGTCTTCAGGGATTACCCCGTCGATAAACGACATCAATGTATTTCATAAATACATAACTAAATACCGCACTTATTAGATGCAAACAGAAGAACGTTTTTAAAATGAAAATTAATAAATTATTGAAAAAGGAAGTCAAAGTTACTTACCCAAACTCAAAGTATTTTATTGATTTATTTGGAATAATAGAATAGGCATTATTCGTTTTAAGATAGTCATATAGTTTCAAAAAAGAATGAAAATTTTAGTTTGGTTACCCCGCAATTTAAAGAGCAAAATGTGGAAAATAATTAGTTTTTGAAAATAGTTAAAATAGGTACTTTATTATTTATAAATCATTTATTATTTTTTTGCCTAGGTAACAAAGTTGAGCATCGTAAGTTAGTTAACATTACAAAATAACGTTTACTAGATATTAAGAAGATAGACCTAGATACCAAGTATCAAAAAGGAAGTAAATTGTCAAAATTTTGGCGAAATATTGTTTTGTAGTATTTAATTGATCGATTACATTACATACTACATATATTTATAAAATTTTTTAAAGATGATTGAATGAAAATTTACATAAATAGGTTGGTTCTTTACTTTAATTTGAAGCTTGGAAAGTTGCTGAACTTTTTTGGAATATATTTAAACAAATTTAAAATAAATATTAAAATAAAAATAACAAAAACATGTTTTTCATGTAGCATTTTTTAATTTTTTAAGCATAAACTGCGCCGAACTCAGTGGGCAAAATAAGGTATGTCCTTTCTCATTCAACTTAAATCAAAAGATTATAATAGTAAAGCAAAGTTATTTTTAAAATTTTGTATATTTTTTCTTACATTATTACGTCAGTTAAAGAATGGACAGATTGAAGCTTAAGTATTTCTTGCACGGTACAATGACGTAGAATCTACTAAACAATGGCTAAGAAAGAATTTTTGAATAATTCTTCAGAAATACTATGAATTTTTGAGTATTCTCATTTTTTTGCAGAAAAATAACTAAGAACTTTACTGCTCTGTGCTTAACACAATTGAATTTTTTCGAAAAAGTTTTTCTAAAATATTTATTACCAATCTGATAAAATTCTAAAACTTTAGATATGAGTACAAAGATCTATCAATGAAAAAGCAATTATGGTATTATGTTGGGTGCCTTAGCTACATAAAATATCGCAGATTTCTCTAGAAACTTTATTTTTTATAGTTTTCACTTTTTTTCCATAGTAAGGCTTTAAAAACAAACAGTTGTTAATTGGTTTTAAATAATTTGAACAAGAATTTGAAAACAGAAATACACACCTTAAATTTAACAAAGGTATTGAAATTATTTTATTCATGTAAATATTTTTTATTTATTTTTTTTATTCATTTCATTCATTTGCATTTGAATTGCTTTAATAACAGTTTACTTTAAAATGGAATGAGACACAAAGAACAGCGATATAATCTAATTAACTTTCTTTTAAATACCAAGTTAAGTTTGCATTTCTATGCTATTCATAGCATAGGAATGCAAATTTCTATGCTATAAATTTCTATGATATTTATATTATTCAAAATTTCTATGCTATTTATATTATTCAAAGAAATTTTTGCTATCTGAATATTTTTATACTGTTGTCCATTCAAATAAATCTGTCAAGAGTTCATTAAAAACGTAAGGAACATAATTGCGAAATAAAATCCATTATAAAAACTTAAAGTTATGCATGCTCTTAAATTTTGACCTTATAATTTTAAATATTTTCCCTTTGCTCTTTTCTGCCATTCTTATCTCTTCTTTTAAATTTAAGAAAAATCGAAAACCTTTATTGGTTTTCATGACGACGCCACATTGGCGGATATTGATTTCTGGAGGGAATTCCTGCAAATATTTGCTTTTTTATTTATATACTGGCAAGAAAAATATTTGAGTAAAGTTTATAACATTGTGATCAGTAATCGACCATAAATTAATAATATATGCAGCCAAATTGATACCGGATGTTAAATAATTGTCATGTATTTTTTTAATATTAACTCCTAGAGAGTTAGCATTTCAACATAACACTGTCATAAAGTACAATATTGATGATGCATATTGACTCAGATGTTAAAAATCAATCCTTTTGGAAATCAAATGTAATGAAACGCATGTTCATAAAAATTGTAATTATTCATTCACAACCTCTTTTTCAGAATTTTCTATTGATAAGGCTTTTTTTAAAATTTTCATTATAGTATACATTCGTGTTTTCTGGAAAGGAGAAATTTATAACATATTTTATATATTAGATAATTTAATTTTTCTATTAAATTTGTTGTTCCACAGAATACATCTTTTTTCTAAGAATAGAAGAATAGAAGAATCCAAGCTGCAAGGTTAGATCATCAATATAGAAAACATTTACTTTTAAAATTTTAAATTTTTGAAGCAAAAATTTGGGGAAAATAACTTTTACAAAAACCGAATGTCGAAGCTTTGATTAGATTTTTACTTTAAATAATTTGCTCTCAGTATTTATAGATATTTATTTCTCTGTCAGCTTCGGGAAATCAAAATAATTAAGAGAAACGCATGAATTGTGAACACGTGAATTGTGAATTTTATCAAAAAATTTCAAATTAAATAATTATTAAAATATTATTAAATTATTATAAAATATTATTAAACTATATTATAATATACATATATAATATCAAAGCTTATCGTTAGAAGTTTATTTTTATATACTTATACTACGGTATCAGAAACATATTTTTTCATAATTATAATAACATTTTGAAAATGATATTGACTGATTAAACGAGATTATTCAGTTCAAAAAATATATTTATCTATGAAAATTGCAATCAAAATGCCTTGCAAACAATGTAGCGAGTTGATAACGATAACTTAAATTATTTCCAAAGATATAAGGATGTAGAAATTCAACACATATTCAACACATTTCATGAACTCGATAATATGCACCCATTTTCAACATTACTTGACATAAATGAGATTTGAAACAGATTTGAAAAGGAAGACATAGTTGCCAACGAAAACATTTTCAAATATTTTTAGATTTTCAAGTTTTAGTTTCAGTTTCTTCTAAAAATTCATTTCCTAATGTAGCTATTTTAAAAATAAAATAAGTATCGCGTTCTTATTATTTATTACAAATGGCTGACTTTCTTTTAAAAATATTATGAACGCTATTATTTTGAATATTTTGGTATGAAATTTAACTGAAAATAAATAAATTCGCATATATATCGAGTCTAATAATTTATAGCTCTATAAATATCTTTTAAGTTTATCCAAATTTCATACTCTCCTGAAATAATAAGCTGATAATATGACTATCATATTCAGTTATAAAATTTAAAATCTAATTTTTATGAAAGGCAATTAGTAATTTAAAGTTGCAATAAAAACTCTCCTATACGTAGATATTTAATTTCAAAATTTTTGTACATGAACACTGAATAGAAGCTTTACTATGAAAAGTTTATACAAAATAATAATAAACTGGAAATCATGCAACAGTTCTCTGCTGTAAGTACATGCGTAATTTTAATCTCACATACTTATTATGCTTAATCATGTTTATTCTGAGGTACCATCCTTTTCTAAAAATAAAAATAAAATTTAAAAAAAACTACACAGAATTGTTATTAAGAAAGGCTTGATCAGAAATCCATACTTTGAAACGATTTTTATAAAATTTTTTACAGCAAAAATCAAAACTAAAAACTAAACTTCTAGACATATAAGAAGTTAAATTTCGTAATCTGTCCAAAAAAAAACTTTCCAAAGCTCGGTATTTTTCGCCACAATAAAATGAGTCATTTAGTTAAAGAGCTAAGCCTAATCACAAAATCAATGTTTTAAATTCAGAAAAAGGCAATGCATACAAATCTTTCATTTATCATACTTTATTTCGATCATCCATTCATTCCAATAATGCAGCTTACTTATTTATAAATGAAGCAGTTGCAGAACGACACAGTTTTAAATAAAGACCGATTGGTTTAAACACATTGGATCAATTTTGAAAATCATAAATTGTGTTCATAAATTTTGGATTACCATACCATTTCGAAGAAATTAAAATTATTTAAATTTATCTTTAAAAGTCACCTTAATATTTAATATTGAAAAACATGTATTTTAGCTTTTCGATAATATTTTCAAGTACTTATAAACATTACAAAAATGTTTCTCTTTATACCTCACGTTTTAAAAACTACAAAAAAACGAAATATTTTTAGCACTGAAAAAAAATAGCATAGCTTAGCTTTTTTCAAAATTTTTAAATTCGGTTCCTCTTAACAAACACTGTGCGTGTTAAAATATATTGAATACTGAAAAAGGCAAAACAGTAAATATTAAATCCGTTTAGTATTGAAGAGTTTAAGTGCAATTATAATAAGAGTTTAAAGGCAATTATAATTTACCAAATTTCATAAGTCAATCTAATCAGAGTAAACATTTTTTGACTCACCATCTTTACTAATAATCTAATAGTAAAGAAATAAAATCTTGTAAAAAAATTTATCTGGGAAACTCTTATGCGTATGTGCTTAATTGGACTGAAATATACATAATGGTGACAGTTGCAGAAAAGAAATCCTCCCACAAAATATAACGTAAAAAATAGTTCTTCAAGCTTTCGTCTTTTATTTTTGTTGAATACTAATAAAATCAATTATCATAATTTTATGCAAAACACGCACACACACACACACACACACACTCTCTCCCACACACACACACACACACACACACACATATATATATATATGT
>NC_092205.1:64858420-64893625 GCF_043381705.1 Parasteatoda tepidariorum | reverse complement strand
ATAAAGTGATCGATAGCATTCGGAGGATTTGATGAAATTTTATATGTATATTCAGTAGGTCTGAGAATAGGTTTATAACTAATTTTTTTTCATTTTTTGGACAAATTTAACGTACACTTTAAATATATCTTTATTTAATCGTATTCGGATCCAAACTAGACATAGAAACATGATAAATCAGAAACGGTATTCACGTACGTTGCAACAAGTCATATTAAACGCTAATACTTATGCTCACCCTTAAAAGAAGAGCATCAAATATATTTGCAAGTATGTGAATAAAGGCAGTGATATGACAGTACTACGAGTTGAAAATACCAATGTAATTGCTTTTCCAGTGAATAACAACGAAGAAATAACGCTGTACCAAATTGGCCGGTACATCAGCTCCAATGAAGCTGTTTGGCGTATCTTTGGTTTCCCAATTCATGAACGGGATCCAACCGTTATTCTTTTTGCCTTCTATCTTGAAAACGGTCAGCGCGTATGTTTCACGAACGAGACAGCGATTGACCGAGCTATAATTCCACCAAAAACTACACTCACCGAATTTTTTGAATTATGTAATCGTGCGGATGCTTTTGGTGCATTTGCACGGACATTACTCTACTCAGAAGTACCACACTATTTCACATGGGCTCAAACAAAAAAAATGAACATCCCGCAAGCAAGGCACACCAGTTGATGCATGTCTCGATATTATTCAAATCAAACGCCTTGGGGAGAATATTTACAGTCACTCCAAGGCAGACTGAGTGTTTTTATTTTCGACTGTTGTTGGTTAATGTCACCGGCTCATTGTCATTTCAAGATATACGTAAAGTCGATGGACATCAGCAACCAACATATAAAGATGCATGCCTTGCACTCGGCTGGCTGGAAGACGGCAACCAGTGGAAATATATGCTTGCTGAAGCAGCATTGAACTGTACTGCAAAGCAAATTCGTCTATTATTTGCTATAGTATTAACTACATGATTCCCGACCCGTACAGAAACGTTATGGGATAATCACAAATATTCGATGACTGATGATATACGGTATCAACATCGCACGCATTGCAACGATCTAACGACAGCATTCAGCGATGCTATGTACAATAAAGCACTGATTGCTATTGATGATCTTTGCATTATTATTGCCAACTTGCCACTCAGTCATTTCAGTATGCCTTCGCCAAATCGAAGTGCATCTGATTTAGTAAACACTGACATGAATCGTATACTTCAATACAATACGATAGAAATGGCAGCGATTGTTACTCGCAATGTTCCACTAATGAATGAGGAACGAAGGAATATTTATGACCGTATTATGCTCGCAGTTTCGGCAGGATAAGGTGGATTTTTTTTGGATGCACTGGGTGGAACTGGCAAAACATTTATTATTTCGCTGATTCTCGCTGAAATACGATCAAATAATGGCATCACGTTGACCGTTGCATCATCTGGCATTGCGGCAACTTTATTGGATGGAGGCAGAACAACTCATTCAGTATTTAAGCTGCCACTAAATATTCAAAACAACCCAGATGCAGTGTGCAACCTAAAAAAACAATCGTCTATGGCCACAGTGTTGTAACACTGTAAAATTATCATCTGGGATCTATCACTATGGCACACAGACATTCACTTGAAGCGTTGGACAGGACATTGAAAGATATAAAAAACAATGACAAATTATTTAGCGGCACTATTTTACTCCTTTCAGGTGATTTCAGACAAGCATTTCCCATCATTCTGCGTTCAACGTACGCTGATGAGATCCATGCTTGCTTGAAATCGCCTCTACCGTGGCGTAATGTTGAAAAATTTGAACTAAGAGTAAATATTCGCGTCTAAATGCTTCAAGATCCATCTCAAAACAATTGTTAGATATCGGTGATGGAAAGTTGCTAAGGATGAGACTGGATGCATTAAATTACCGGACTATTTCTGCACAATCATTGATTCACAAGATGCTCTCATTAACCTAATATTTCCCGAAGTACACAGGAAATACATTCATCATAAGTGGCTGGCAGAAAGGGTGATTTTAACAGCAAAAAATGTGGGAGTCAACGAATTGAATCTGAAGATACAACAGCTATTGCCAGGTAACTTGGTGACATACAAATCCGTTGATGCAGTTTGCGATCGCATTGAAGCTGCAAATTTCCCAACAGAGTTTTTAAACTCTTTGGATTTACCAATCATACCACAGCATAATTTAGTACTCAAAGTTGGATCTCCGGTTATTTTGTTTCGTAATTTAAACCCATTACGGCTATGCAAAGGCACGCGATTAGTCGTAAAAAAATTAATGAACAATGTTATCGCAGCCATTATTTTAAATGACAGATTACGGGGTTAAAGTATATTACTTCCACGAATCCCTATTATACCCACAGATGTTCCAATTCAATTGAAACACATTCAGTTCTCCATTAGATTGGCATTTGCAATGATAAGGCCAAACAATGTCTGTGTCTTAGATTTGAGCACACCATGTTTTTCACACGGACAATTATACGTGGCATGCTCTCGAGCGGACAAACCATCCAGTTTATTTGTGTTAGCTAAAGAAGGAATGGCAAAAAATATTGTACACTCCATTGCACTTACAGATTAATATTGTTGACTAATTCGTTGTACATATAATTTATAAAAAAAAGCTACAATAAATTAAAAAACTATTACTCGGTGTGTTGTTATTTTCACATTCCGCCATCGGTCACAGCGCTTCATGCTTTTTTCACTCATATACCACATACGCACAATATATTTTCATAACTCATATATATATATATATATANTATATATATATATATTCATTTCAATTGTACTAACTAAATGAATATTAATAGAATAAATAATCATTGAAATAAAAAAAAATCCAATAAAACGATTATAAAAAATATATATTCTATATATTTGTTACTGCAGATAGCCGAAATACATTTCTATGCGTACAGTTATTATAGTCCTTGTGACCATACATGGCGCTATTTTTACCTGTAGCTCGTTACTTCTCAAATGCTGCCCTTTTAGCTTAAATTTCGTAATTTTTTTCGGGAAAAAATACAAAAGCATTTGTAAAGAAAATATCTAAAGAAATCGTTACTTTTTTCAGGAATTCTTAAAAAAGTTCCCCCCACCCCAAAAAAAAAATTTTTTTTCCATCAATCTTATAAATTTATTGTATAATATATTATTTTAATTACTAACTTCCTTTTTATATAACACACTTGAGGATTAGGAATTTATACTTCAATTTATGTGACTTTATTTCATTGTGACAATTAGCCGCTTTACACGAATTGAGAAAGACTGCAAAACAAAAACCGTACATTAACCGTAATTTATTTAAGAGCAGTAATTTATTTTTCTTCAATCGATGAAACGTGGGAATAACTTTTTTTCCCTATTAGAGATAACTAAGAATTTCACACAATTTAGATTAGAAACAATATCAGTTTGGTGAATGCAAGACAGTGGTCCGAAACCTTATAAAATCAGTATAAGGAATACCGGGCAATGGCCTGTAACTTAAAAGATAACATCAGTGTATTGAATACGGGACAATTGTTTATCAGGTAACTGACGCTTTTAAAAAAAAAGTATTATGAATACCGGTCAACGTCTTTTTACCTAGAGGAAAAAGAAACAACGGTGTAGGAAATACGATAAATTCCCTATCATTCTGCAATTGTACAATCTATGTCGTGGTGGCTCAGAGGATACAGCGTTCGCCTTCCAATGAGGTGAACTGGGTTCAAATCCCATCTATGTATGGTAGATACGATTTTCGTTCCCGGCTAGCACTAACCGGCTGTTCAACAACGGTTATGAAATTTAAGAAAAAATTTGAAAAATTCAATTGAATAGGGAGTTAAACAGTCTAAAATTAAGCAACTAGTGCTGCACGCTTCATGTTTGGCAATCTTGCCACCGGGAAAAGTTGCAACTAATCATTAATATAACGAATCAAAGATTTTGTTACTATGTAAATGAAATTTCACCAGAATTCCTCGTTATTTCCCTAAAGTTTCCTAATTTGTTCCCTTTTTTTTAACAAATTCCCAGGATTTTTTTCACACATCAAGCTATTTTTAGTGTTGACTAAAATTAATCCTCCGTTTTTCCCATTAAATGTAAAGTATACAGTTGATGCCTGATTATAAAATTCAATGCAATTTAAACTAGTTCTCAAATCAACATTATCGTAAAACATAAATAATTTTTATTCGCTTTCTTTTTTCACTCTCTTTGATAAGAAACGTGAACAGCCTTGTTCGATATCAGCTGCTTTGTTCTCACGTAAAACATTCAGATGGTGATGGAGTAATGATAAACAAGAGAACTTTGACACGATACGGAAATACTTCTGAGTCAAAGGAGAAATGAAGTATTTTGAATACTTTGATTTT
This sequence comes from Parasteatoda tepidariorum, assembly GCF_043381705.1. Lineage (NCBI taxonomy): Eukaryota > Metazoa > Arthropoda > Arachnida > Araneae > Theridiidae > Parasteatoda > Parasteatoda tepidariorum. The sequence goes on along the minus strand of NC_092205.1, from coordinate 64,889,217 downwards.
CAACTTTTTTCACGTTTTCAATGAAGACTTTCCTTGTATACGCTAGTATGAACCGAAATTCTTCTCAGACTTCGAGATGCATCGTTAGCCAACAATCAAAGTTATATAAATACAGAATTCAAAATAAAAATTTTAGTTTTAAATAAAATTGTAAGTCAAAAATAAATCCTTGTAACGTATTTCAGTGTATTACTCAAATCGTTCATTCTTATAGCCAAATGTATTGCCAAATTGAAGTATTCTTGTCTTTGTATTCTTTAGACAACCGACTAAAAGCAGGCACCGATATGGATCACCACTGTGGTATGGCCATCGTAATTCTTGTTCTTTCTGTACCAGACTTATTTTATACCGCCGTTTTATCAGCTTAGCTATATAATACAATGCAGTTCACGTTTAACATAGCATAAGAAGATAACTGAGACAGTAGTTAAGGATAAAGGATAAAGATTTAAGGAAGAAAAAAAATAAGGGGAAATGATGTTCACTTTCTAAATTGATATCTGACATAAAAACAACATCTTCCCCTTTGTCCCTTTTCGTATAGTTTTGTTAATTTAAATTAAAACTAATTAAAATAAAATTAATTTAATTTAATTTCAACAGAAGAATCCATTTGCCTCAAAATAGTTTTAGGTGCTACAGTGGAAAGTTACTAATTTTTAACTTGTTTTAAACAAATAATTTCTGTACTCTAAATGTTTCATTACGACTGATTAACGGTATCGTAATATCTGACTTCTCGCAGTATGGCTCTCGTTATATGATAACAAGATTTAAATATTGTAATTGTATATAAAAATTCTAAAGAGAAGAAGTGAAATTTTGATTTACTTGCGACGAAGAAAAATGTATCAAAATTGTACTAAACTAATTGTATTGACGATATAAATATACTACAGGTGGCTTAGGATATAACTCTTTAGGCATGGCAACACTTTACGTGCCTTTACCATTAGCGTGTGGAGAGTCATAGAAGAAGGAAGTACGTTAGTTTCTGTCTTGATTTTCATATGGATTAAAATCTTTCAAGTTGGGGAAACTAAATGAAACTGTAACTGCATTAAACATAACTCTAAAAGAAAGCATCATGGAAACTATAAAAAGTATTTTTATTAATAAAAAACGAAGAATATTAAGAAAAGAAAAAATATCGTAGAACATTCCTATACATCTGGAAAGGGGAGGAGAGGGAACGGAGAAGAGTCAAAGACTTGGAATCAATCTTTAACAATTGGCATTTTCTATATTTTTTTAAAACTAATTTCTCGATTTTAAAAACTAATTTTTTAAGAATATAATTATATTTCTTTGGAATACAGAGGCTTTTTCACGATTATTGGGACAATCAATGGGCGAAGGGCGTATCTCTTCTGACCCCCCCGGCACTGCTCTTACCTGCATTTGAGTTACAGGGAGAATAAAACCCCTAAAACCTCATATTGTTAGACAGTTGGTAAGGGTATCATGACATATTGTCTGTATACCACCAGAGATATTTTCACATTAGCCGTGGGAGGTGAGACGATCTGGTAGCAGTATACGAAACGATTAGCCATTACTGACTTCGAGCTCGCGTCACCTTATTGGATGCGATTGCTCTATCCTCCCCAGGGCCATACTGCAAAGCCCCACAATTCAGTTTGTCTTAGCTGGGACACTAATAAGGTCAACGTCCCACAAGAGCTTAATTAATGAGCCATTAAACTGTTGATCTATTACCCTGATCTTACAATAGGTTAAATTGCGAGCATAGGTTAAATTGTCTCCAAAAAATAACTTTATTAGTGCTTAAAAAAATCAGCGCACGTGTTTAATTGCAATAGGATAAGTAGTAGTAGTTCATTTACGTTGTACTAGTGCTGCACAATGGACTATTGGCGTTCTGGGAAGCGCCCCTGATGATAATCCGATGACATGCCATCACAATTGTGATCCTTTGAAGAGGTGATGGCATCCCTTCTTCGGCAGCCCGATAACCTGCAAGCAAAGTCGAGCACTTTATTTTAGAACAGTTTGACGAGGACCAATACCGCACATCCTCGATCCTTACGCAGATTAATCCAAGTGGTCATCCACCCACACACTGACCGCAACTAGTGATGCTTGACTTCGGTGATCTGCAGGGAACCGTGTCTTAACGATCAGTCCACTGCGGGATGAAATAGGATGAATTTCAAGAAAATCGTTCGTTTTGGGGGGCATGCGAAAAAGTTGCAAATATGGAGAAGGGCCCTTGAAGTAGATTTTATGACCAAACTTATCATTACACCCTTGATGTTAGCTCCAGGACACACTCACTAGCAGTTCCGATATATTGAAATGAACCTGAGGAGATATAAATGCGCTCAATCTGGATAAACGTAATTTGAGAAGTGAAACTAAGCAGTCAGCAGTTTCCGCTTCAAGCCGGTTTTCTACTTTCTGTTTTCATTTAGCGCCTCTCGTTGATGTGAAACTAATTGTCGTCAATCAACGATTTTTTTCTGTTCCTATTTATACAGCAGCAGTTTCCTGTCTTTTGTTTGTAATTATTTTTGTTTATGTATGGGAAGTTATTTCTACTACATTCTAATATTTAACAGATGTTCTCAAGTATTATTCAGTTGAACTTTGATCAGTGCGAGATAATATTTTTTTTGAAAAAAGTAAAATTTTTCAGTCACTCTCATAAAGTATCATACATAGAAAACATGAAAGTTTTCGCTCTCTTTGTTGTGGTATTATTTTGTGGGGCTTCTTCAGGTAATTTAATGTTTATTAAAGTGCCAAGTTTTTAATTTCATTAAGAATTATTGACGTTAATTTAAAATTAATTTTGCATGTTGCTTGCACATGTTTGAAATTGGAGATACGTATTCAAATCGTTATAATGTATCTTGATTTTTAACTGCGTAAAAGCGTATTATTTCTTTGTAATAATTTATATTAGGATGGCCAATTCGGTATTTATAATTTAAAGTTCGAAGTGTTAATCTACATTGTTTAATTTTAAAATTGCCTTTGTGTTTTGCATGTATTTAGGAATTAAATATTCGAAACACAACCTATAAGTTATTATTTTTAGTGATATAAATGATCCTTTTATTGCTATTTCAAGGCCACGTGTTGGCCCCTTCTTAAATTTGAATTAAAACACCTGTGTTTGAAAATTGAAATATTCTGTTAACATGATCTTTAATCTTAAGTTGGGCTAGCATTAAATTATTTCTATTAATTCAAGTTTATTTTTTGGAACATTTTCAGATAATTTTTAGTTTGAAGTATCCTAATCTAGACTAAAGCCTAGCACTGCTAAAAATCTGAGATATGTATTATACAAACTAACTACTAAATATAATTATTATATAAAATAATGTTTTACATGATTCAGAAACAAAGATTGCGCCAGACTCTGCCCGACAAGGGGTCAAGTATCCCCCGACAGGGGGGCTCAGACAAATTAATTCAAAATATTTAAATTAAACCGAATTTTATACTTTAAATTTTGTCTCACATCATTTTTTCAAGTGTGTTTCTAAGAATCTAAATCACTAATATTGTTACCATTATGTGCAGATTCTTTTTAATGTAAATTTAAATATAATTTACTTTCTGTTATCGATGTATTTTGTACTGTATTTTGCTATTTACCATACATTGTAAGTGTAAAAATTACTTCTGTAATAAAGAAAATAGTTGTAGCAGTAACCGCTATTACAAAAAATTTCTGCGTTTCTTTCTCTCATAGCGCAAAAATTATTCGTTAAAAAAAATTTGAAATTTCATGCACATTTAACAAAACATTTAAGGAACATTTTGATATAAATGTTATTTCTATGTACATCGATTGGTTTTTGAATCATTTAAATGTTTTGAAAATAAAGTTTTAAGTACATTTTTTGCATCCACGCGTTCTATCTAAAGATATCATGCCCCGTTTTGAACGAACTTCGAAATGGTTATGCACATAAAATTGCAAAATTCGAATTTTTTAAATTGTTACATAGTATAATCTTACTGACAAAAATGGGCTATTTTAATCCGGAGACTCGATTTTAATATATGCCCCAAATAAATACAAAGAGACTTTTAAAATTTCTCCTTGCGATTCCATTTTCTTTTCAAAGGCTCTTAAAGTAAACATCTATGGCCGGCAAAATGCTAATTTCTCCATTTGAGAAAAAAGAGTAAGTCCATCGGCTTAAAATATAAGATTCAAATAATATAGCTTAAATTTGTAATTATTTTTCAATTTAAAAATTTTAAATTTGCGTCCGAGAAAGAAATATTAATTAACTTACATTTTTTTTAAAAATTGTCACACATGGCTGCTGTTTGTCTGCGTATGTTTTCGTTTCTCTGCAAAGCTGAAAGCACACTTTCTACAAAGGTTTCTGTTTTGGCCTGCAGAAGCTTTTCACATATTGACATACGCCTGCAACGAATAACCTTTCACACAGTTAATTAATTATTGTTTACCACATATCAAGGCGAAACATTCTTTCCTCTACGATTTAAATTTGCTTTTGCTTTCATAGTTACGAATTTTAAGTCACAAAAAATGGACACTAAAAATTAAGAAGTTAGGGAACTAAATTTCGAAAAATAAGAGTTTTTTTTATTTCTTAGGATTTATTTGACCGATTTTGCTTCCCTTAAATAAAGTAATAATAAATGTTTACCAAAAGTTTTATTTTGCATAAAATTTTCCTTAGAAAAGCGAATAGGAATTGATTGATCTGATTGGAATTGTATGCAAAACTTTTTCAATTCGCTTAAAAAAATTTGGGATATGGCGAAATACGCAAAAACTAAAGTTAACATTAAAGGGTCCTAACTTTCAAGCGCTCTCCTGAAAAAACTATTGGAACAATATTTATAGATTGAAACAACTNTTTTTTCAAGTGTGTTTCTAAGAATCTAAATCACTAATATTGTTACCATTATGTGCAGATTCTTTCTAAAGTAAATTTAAATATAATTTTTTTCTGTTATCGATGTATTTTGTACTGTATGGTGCAATTTACCATACATTGTAAGCTTAAAAATTACTTCTGTAATAAAGAAAATAGTTGTAGCAGTAACCGCTATTACAAAAAATTTCTGCGCTTCTTACTCTCATAGCACAAAAATTATTCGTTAATAAAAATTTGAAATTTCATGCATATTTAACAAAACATTTAAAGAACATTTTGATATAAAATGTTATTTTTATGTGAATCGATTGGTTTTTGAATCATTTAAATGTTTTGCAAATAAAGTTTTAAGTACATTTTTTGCATCCACGTATTCTTTCTAAAGATATCATGCCCCGTTTTGAACGAACTTCGAAATGGTTATGACCATAAAATTGTAAAATTCGAATTTTTTAAATTGTTACATAGTATAATCTTACTGACAAATAAAGGGCTATTTTAATCAGGGGACTCGATGTTAATATATGCCGTAAATAAATACAAAGAGACTTTTAAAATTTCTCCTTGCGATTCCTTTTTCATTTCAAGGGCTCTTAAAGTGAACATCTATGGCCGGCAAAATGCTAATTTCTCCATTTGAGAAAAAGAGTAAGTCCATCGGCTTAAAATATAAGATTCAAATAATATAGCTTAAATTTGTAATTATTTTACAATTTACAAATTTTAAATTTGCGTCAGAGAAAGGAATATTAATTAACTTACATTTTTTTAAAAAAATTGCCACGCATGGCTGCTGTTTGTCTGTGTAGGTTTTCCTATCTCTTCAAAGCTGAAAGCACGCTTTCTACCAAGATTTCTGTTTTGCCCTGCAGAAGCTTTTTACATATTGACATACGCCTGCAACGAATAACCTTTCACACAGTTAATTAATTATTGTTTACCACATATCAAGGCGGAACATTCTTTCCTCTACGATTTAAATTTGCTTTTGCTTTCATAGTTACGAATTTAAGTCACAAAAAATGGACACTAAAAATTAAGAAGTTAGGGGACTAAATTTCGAAAAATAAGAGTTTTTTTTAATTTCTTAGGACTTATTTGACCGATTTTGCCTCTTTTAAGTAAAGTAATAATAAATGTTTACTAAAAGTTTTATTTTGCATGAAATTATCTTTCGAAAAACGAATAGGAGTTGATTGATCTGATTCGAATTGTATGCAAAACTTTTTCAATTCGCTTAAAAAAATTTGGGATATGGCGAAATACGCAAAAACTAAAGTTAACATTAAAAAGGGTCCTAACTTTCAAGCGCTCTCCTGAAAAAACTATTGGAACAATATTTCTTGATTGAAACAACTATGTTTTGGGGGTCAGAAATCCGAATCCGTCGAAAAACGGAATGTTTAATCGGATTATGTTTTTATGTCCAATTTCCTAACTTAAAATATCGTTTGGACTAATTAATTAGTATATTTGATGTCAACCTCTCGAACCATTAAAAATGAGTCCAGTGGGTCCATTTATTTCTTTTACGCACTTTACAGTCCGCAAAAAAAAGATATCACCCTGAATAACTTTCGTTCTAATTATCGGATTTTCACGATCTAAGTGTCAATCTTAAAGGTTCCTGGGGGTGACCTCAAATATGCTAATTAATTAGTGCTAACTATTAATTAAGCTACGAAATCAGACACAAAAACGTACTTTCTCTGAATAAGCATGCATGTTTTTTTATATAATTGGAGTCTAGACACTTGAATTTTTAAAAAAATGGGTCGTAAATTGGGTCGCAATAAAGGTTTATATATTTAGCGATAGTCCAGGAAACCGCCAAAAAATGTTGTCAGCGCAAATTAATATTTTTAGATAGCCCATTGACTAATTCAAAAGAAGAGTGCTTACTTTTACAAGGTTGCTAAGCAAGCAAGCTCTGACTGCAAAAAGAATTGGAATTATGTTCTATAACTGCTCGGACAGGTTTAATTAATAGTTAATGTTAAATATCTCGAAGTTTCTAGGCAATGGACAATTTTTAAGCTGATTTCTGTCAAAAAAGCAAATTTTTTTATATTTTAATCATCTTTTGAAAAGAAAATTTAAAGTGATTTATAAATTATTTATGATTTTCTAAGTTTTTAGATTTTAAATACAGGAACATTTTTATCTGATATTATTTAGATTATGTTGTTTTTGCTATATTTATTCGAGGATTTCATACTAAAATCAAATTAATATAACTTATTGTGGCTATATACAAAATTTTAGGGATAATCATTTTTACACCTTTAATCAAGTCTTCTAAGCAAGGAAGTTAGAAGGAAAAAGAAGTGCCTGAAAAATAAAATGTATATTTTACAGTAATTCTTATGCACATTCACGAGATTTTCTATAATTTGCGATATTTCCTTTTTCTCTAACTCAAGGAATTGCTGAATGTTTAGTGGTATTTTTGAAACATTGAAATAGGGTATGTTAAAGAATAAGATATTGAAATAATATGTTGCATATTGTATGATTCATTGTTTAAAAAATCGCTTCATTCTGCTAAATATTTAGGTTGCAAGGTTTTCTTTGGATAAAGATGATTAGCAAATAGAACAGAACTGAAACTTACGTTCGCAAATTCACCATAAAATGTCGCACAGCATATTCTTCAATTACGTTAAGTTACATTTACCATCAAATACTGCTACTATGATTATTTTTGCTTTCTTATATATATCTGATACGATACTCTCTTTTTTAAAAGAGGTCGTAAGATCCTTAAGATACTGAAATGGGGGCACAAAAACTTAAAAGATAAAATATTTAATTTCATTAACTCAAAATATCTGGTCTCAAAATTTTAATTTTTAAGTTAAATATAACTTTTACAATATTGATGCTCTTACGTTTTTAAAGACCACATAAATCCTGTTAAAATATGAAAATGCATATGTTTACTTTAACGAGTGTAAAATCCTTATCAAAATAATGATCAAGACCCAAATGTAAAACAATATAATTAATGATTAAATCTCAACTGGCTTCAAAAAATATGAAGAGGGAAGTTAAAGTCGAAATGTTTCGAGAGTTCTAATATAATCGCCCATTCTCAAAACTTGTCAAGCTTGAATAACTTGTGACTTTCATTATTGGACGCTCAAAATATGTCTATTTTTATTATCATCTATTATTTTTTAAATCAATGAAGTATTTATATTTTCAATTCAATTTCTAGGGAATATCTATTTAGTTACACAAGATATTAAATTATTTCACTTGATATTAAAATAAGTTTTACATAAGTTGTAGGCACAGGTTCCTAGATTGAAAAAATAATAATTCACTACTTTGTAAAAAATTCAATGCAGTACAATTTTTTTTTTGCTGCAAGCCTTAACATTTTAGTTTAAGGACATAAAAAATTCCGTTTACAATTGAAATTTCAAAAGTCGAATGTGAAAATGGAATGTCACCTAGCACCAGGAATTGAAATTAAATATGCAAATTCTATGACCAATTAGTTTTAGCCAAGAATGTCAAATATGTGTGACGATTTTCAAGGAACGTTTTTAAAAATATTCATACAGTCATACAATTGCTGGAATTTGATCGAAGCAATTCACAAATATGTACAAATTTTGGAGAATTCTATTTATACTTTAGCATATTTTACTATAAAACATAGATATTTCCTCACTAAAATAATATCATTTCTAAAATTAAAATAGAGTTTTATCAAAAACTCTGTTAACTTGAAATCGTCTGGTTAACATAGGTGCAGCATAAAATAATTTCTTTTCAGGGAGAGTGGCATAAGGTATATTTATTTTTTTATTTAATAATTTATTTTAATTTTAGGTGATATACTTTGTATTTGCTTTTGTGCATAATTTCAAATATTGCTTTAATTTTTTTTCTATTCATTATTTTAAATGTTTGAGCAGAATTGGCATATTTTTTCTTACACTAGGTTATAAAAGTAAATGACTTATTCAGAAATAAATATTGATTACTTAGACCTTTAAATGTTGAAAATCGTAACCAAATATGTTTATCATAAAATATTAAGTGATAAGATTATACAGTGTTCCCTCGCCACTTCACGCTTCATGCCTTGCGGCTTCAGTGCTTCGTGGGTTTTTCCGAAATATTCATCAAAAAATAAAAAAAAATTCAACTATGTCGGCAGCCACATTGCGGAAAGGAGCATTGTTTCATGTTGATTCGAGAGGGATAATGCTCTCTGCATGTCAAATAAAGAGATCAGTTGACTCAGAGTACATGTACCGAGTGAGCCTAAAGATTCTACGAATCAAGTGAGATCCTTTCCTCCGCCACCAAAATAAGACTCTTCGCCTCTCTCTGACAGCAATGTTGATTAATGTTTATTACTGTATAAGAGTTTGTAATTAACCTTATTAATTAGCACTGACGAGATTAAGTATACCATTGTAATTTTTTGTCTTAAATGTGTATAAATACTGTTTACATATTTAAAACATTCGTGTACCCGTGTACACAAAAATTCCTAGCGGCAAATCTTACTTCGCCGTTTTCAGCTTTCGCGGAAGGTTCTGGAACGAGACCGCAAAAAACAAGAGATCACTGTATGTGATTATTTCATAATGAAGAACACCACTTTCAGTTTTAAGCCTTTATTTTGAATGATAATCAAAATTTTAAAAATAGCAAATAATATTAAAAAAATTGTAGTAAATAAGTATCATTGGTAAATATACTTAAATAAGAATTAAATTAAGGTGTTACAAGTAAATACTATAATAAATTTTGATAAAATTTTTTGCTAATCAGAAGGAAAGATATCTGTATTTGTTTTGTTTACATAATTTTTCTGTCCAACAAGAACGTACTGGCAACAATCAGAAATGAAGAAAAAAAAAAACAGTTTTGATTAATTATCTTTTGAATAAATTCTAGTGAAAATTATTTATTGTAAGGTAAATGGTTTTCAGTGTTATCTTTTGTATTGATAATTAACAGAAATATACCGTCGTTTTCTTCTTATACCTCTTCACTACACAAAGACCACAGGGCCTTTGTAGATACTGGCCATCTCTCCCTGTTGGTAACTAAGCTTTTTATTTCTCTTCATGTTTTGTTTATTTTCTTTAATTCATTCATAAGAGTTCTACACTATGTCATTTTAGATCTGCCCCTTTTCGTTTACCTTGAGGTGACCATTCTAGCACCTTGGAGTTGCTTGGACCTATTTGCTTTCTCTGATTTCGAATTCTATTGATTTTTATTTATTAGTTTTGAATAATTCCTTTTTAGATATTTTCTGATACCATTTTATATTAAGAATTCTTCAGATACATTTCTTGATAAAAGCCTGAAACTTATCTATATTTGTTTTCAAGTTGTACCAGGTTTCTGATCCGTATAAAAACACGGATTTAATATTTGAGTTGAATATTCTTATTTTTGTTTCATTTGATAAAGTCTCACATGGCCAAAATTTATTGAAAATAGCAAAAGCAGCTGTGCTTTATTTATCCTGTTGGCAATATCTTGATTTATACTGTAGTATTATTTATAATTTTATTTACTTATAAATCTGAATTGATTTCATTGCTATAGCAGCTCCTGCTGATAGGAAAGAAGCCTGGGGCTATGTTGATGTCAGGAAGGATGCTCACATGTTTTGGTGGCTCTATTATACTGACCAGACTACTAACTATGCAAGTTATCCTCTTGTGATATGGCTGCAGGTACATTTTAATTATTTATCATAAATGTGCATTTTGATTGTGAATAAGTATATTTTATGTTTGGAATAGTGTATGTTTACGACGATTTACTGTAAATTTACTGAGTGGACTGTAAATTTACCGATTGATTTTAATAAAGGATAATACACCATAGAATGTCCTCAANGGAATAATTAAAATTTCTTCTTTTGAATTATTAAATATTGTCGAAACAAATAATACTTATTAATGCCTCGTAGCTGGAACTAGAAACAACTAAGATGAGTTTTGCTAGTTTTTCGAGGTTGTTGAAAAGACATCTAACTTCAGGTGTCACTTAAAATAGGGTTTTAACTAATTCCTCACAGAAGTCGGTTGAAGTTTTTTTTCTTTTCTTTAAAGTTTTATTTCTTCTTTTGAACCACATATATTTGCTCTGGATAATCCTATAGAAATTTCAGAATTTCTTCTTTCAGCAGTAAGTCGTTTTCTGCTTCTACAACTTTCTTGATTCCATTTTGATTGAATCTGAAATTTAGTTTTTAAACTGCAGAATCAATGAATCGCAAAATATTCTTTTTTGTAGAAAATTGAAAGTTATTGTCTTTCGTAGAAGGTTGAAATTTTTTAAAAAAAAGTTTTACCTCTTCTTTTAACCCACATACATTTGCTCTGGATAATCCTGTAGAAATTTCAGATTTTCTTCATTTCAGATTGCATTTTAATTGCGAATAAGTATATTTTATGCTTGGAATAGTGTACAATGCTATTGACCATTTTAATTTTCAATTAAATATAGAAGTGGAAAAAAACAGACATTTAAAAAAAGAAGTGACTTTGTGGAAATTATAGTAAAATTATTTTATTCACGAATTAAAAGCTATTTATTAGTGTTAGTAAAAAATGTAATAAAATTTATTTTTTGATAAGATTAATAATAATCTATGAAACTTCATTACGATTTTTCTTCTTTTGAATTATTAAATATTGTCGAAACAAATAATACTTATTAATGCCTCGTAGCTGGAACTAGAAACAACTAAGATGAGTTTTGCTAGTATTTCGAGGTTGTTGAAAGGGCATCTAACTTCAGGTGTCACCTAAAATAGGGTTTTTACTAATTCCTTACAGAATTCGGTTGAAGTTTTTTTTTTTTTTTTAAGAAGTTTCATTTCTTCCTTTGAACCACATATATTTGCTCTGGATAATCCTATAGAAATTTCAGATTTCCTTCTTTCAGCAGTAAGTCATTTTCTGTTTCTACAGCTTTCTTGATTCCATTTTGATTAACTCTGAAATTTAGTTTTTAAACTGCAGAATCAATGAATTGCAAAATATTCCTTTTTGTAGAAAATTGAAAGTTATTGTCTTTTGTAGAAGGTGGAAATTTTTTAAAAAAAAGTTTTATCTCCTCTTTTAAACCGCATACATTTGCTCTGGATAATCCTATTGAAATTTCAGATTTTCTTCATTTCAGATTGCATTTTAAGTGCGAATAGGTATATTTTATGTTTAGAATAGTGTACAATGCTATTGACCACTTTAATTTTCAATTAAATATAGAAGTGGAAAAAAGAGAAATTTAAAAAAAGAAGTGACTTTGTGGAAATTATGGAAAATTATTTTATTCACAAATTAAAAACTATTTATTAGTGTCAATAAAAAATGTAATACAATTTATTTTTTGATAAAATTAATAATAATCTATGAAACTTCATAACGATTTTTCTTCTTTTGAATTATTAAATATTGTCGAAACAAATAATACTTATTAATGCCTCGTAGCTGGAACTAGAAACAAGTAAGATGAGTTTTGCAAGTTTTTCGATGTCGTTGAAAAGGCATCTAACTTCAGGTGTCACTTAAAATAGGATTTTAATAATTCCTTACAGAATTCGGTTGAATTTTTGTTAGAAAGTTTTATATTTTCTTCTAAACCACATATATTTGCTCTTAATAATCCTATAGAAATTTGATATTTTCTTCTTTCAGCAGTAAGTCGTTTTCTGCTTCTACAACTTTCTTGATTCCATTTTGATTAAATCTGAAATTTAGTTTTTAAACTGCAGAATCAATGAATTGCAAAATATTCGTTTTTGTTGAAAACTGAAAGCTATTCTCTTTTGTAGAAGGCTGAAATTTTTTTTAAAGAAATTTTATCTTTTCTTTTAAACTACAAACATTTGCTCTGGATAATCTTGTAGAAATTTCAGACTTTCTTCTTTCAGCAGTAAGTGGTGTTCTGTTTCTACTACTTTCTTGATTCCACTTTGATTAAGTCTGAAATTTAGTCCTTAAACTGCAGAATCAATGAATCGCAATATATTATTTTTTGTAGAAATCTGCTGCATTTTTTTAACATGATTTTGAGTTTCCAGAAAGAGCTTTAAAATCTTTTTCTGAGATTTTCCAAAAGAGTCAGTGTTATCAGTGATATTTTTCATGAGATTTTCCAAATTTTTTGGTGTATTCTGCTGCTTCAAGCAAATTTGCTTTAAAATTTTTTCAGTTCAGAATGCATCAACACTGTCTTCAACAGATATTACAGGATTCATTGTTCCCACTTCTGTCATTTTCCTAATAGGTAAAATCTGTACAATGCTTCTTTATATTACCAGAACAATTTCACAGATTCAATTTTACAACTAGGTATCAGCAAAATAATTTTTTTACCGAAATTTTTCTTACTTTTTCTGATCTGTCTAGCTAGCCACTGCCATTAATAGCTTTACCCACCCTTTAACTTCTCTAGCACTGTAAGAATTTCTACATAGTACTCTAAAATTGAAAGAACTTAGAAAAATCTGCAAATTCAGTGATTTGAACATAAGTCCTTATGCTTTCAATGTCTTGAACTAGCTGATTCTTCGAACGCACATCAAAGTTCAGGCTGTGTTTATAATGATTGACTTAATAAAATGCCAAAATCAGAAAATTTTGCTCAAAACAGCGAATTTTGAACAGTTTATACTATGCATACATTTGGCATGACAAGGTTAAAAAGTCAAAATTATAAAAAAATTATCAGTTATTTACAAAAATTACTATCTTGAATTCAGGATTTTATTTATGTACTTTGTGTTAAAATAATACTAGTTACAACATTAATCCAAATTTTAAGTTTTTCAATTATTCTATGAAAGTTTTACACTTTGCTTCTGTGCTTGAAAATATTAATGTTTCAAAAGCATTATTTATACTAAACAAATTTTACACTTATTTTACTTTAATTAGAAAATACTAGTTTAACTAGAGAAATTTGGTTAATTTTTTAAGTAATATTTATAAAAATATAATTTAAAAAAGGTTAATGATCTTTGCAAGATGATATGAGCTGATTGTCCTGAGAAGGAAATAAAATTTCTGAATTCGTATGATTTTGAACAACTTCCTAAGTTGCTAATTGATAATATTTATATATATATATACATTTTTTTTTAAAGTAAGGAAGTGCAAATCTCCTTTACCTTCTCTTTAAAGAACCTTTTCCAAATAAAGAAGAAATACAAATAACCATATATGGCAACGTTACTTTTAAATAGTAACGAGTAAAAGTACAAATATTTTTAAGAAAAGTAACGAGTAAAAAGTACAAGTAAAAATGCAAGTACTAAACAAAAAAAGTAACGATTTAAAAGTACATTTCTAGGAAATCAAAAATTCAAAGTAACCTAAAATTCTATTGAATAATATTCTTATGTTCTTTAATGTTTTGGTTAAATCGTTGTTACTTATTTAATTATTTTTAATTTTGAAAATTATAGACAGTAATTTATTTTCAAATTCAGAACAATATTATAATATAATTTTATAATATAATCGTATAATATAATTTTAAAATCGAATATAATTTTAACATCAAACTTCTTATGGATTTGCACGAAAAAGAAATTTTATCTATTGACTTTAATTTTTAGTTTATTATTTTTATTTATTTAAATTACCATTGATTTAAAATTGTTTTACTCTATAGAAATGCGTTTTAAAAGAACAAACATAAACAAAGCAGACACGGGGTTTCAGATAGCTTCGTGATCGTTGAGCTAGTAAAAAATAATTGAATGTGCAGTATAAGTTGAAACAGAACAGTCTACAGTTTTATTTGTAACAATGGCAAATGCTGAAGTCATGCGAGAAAATCATTTTCCAAAAATTTCTGCCAAACGGAATAATTAAAATTTGTTAACGAATTTTAGTATCAGCGGCTAAATTAGTAACTTCGAGTTTTCAAGAGTTAAAATAGTAATTATAATAGTTTTCAGTAGCACAAATAGTTCTGAAGTTCTTAGAGATTTGATTAGGCGTTGCTTGACAAGGTCAGGCATAAACATAATTTTAGTAAAAATGTACTAAGTAAAAATGTATTAAGTAAAAAATTTTATTAAGATAAAAATGTATTATTCGTGAATTCAAAAAGAAAATTGAAAAACGTAATAACAAAATCCAAAATTTTTTATTTAAAATGTATTAAATAAATGCATAAAACTCAAAAATGAATGAAAATAACTTGCTAATTAAAATTTTTATTCATTTTACAAAACAATTGCATTTTGAAAGTGGGGTTACTGAGTCTGCTGCGAGAATTTCTCAGAACGTGCTTAGCCACGCTGAATAAGCGCTCCACGGGAGGACAAGTTATTTAAACACGAAGTTAGCTATGGATGCATATATATTGCACATTAATTTTAAAAATTAGAAAAACATAAACATTTTTTTCAAATTTAATTTTTTTTTAGAAGGCTTACCGAGTTTTAGAAAAAAGTAACGATTTCATGCTACATTTCCGTAACAAATACTTGTACTTTTTCCTTAAAAATGTAACGAACAAGTAAAAGTACTAAATTTAAAAAAATAACGAAGTACAAGTAAAAGTACGTACTTTTTACCTGTACTGGTGGTACAAGTAACGAAAGTAAAAGTACTGCCATACATGCAAATAACCTTACAGAAGAAGGACTGAGTAAAAGAACTTAAAGCAATAGATTTTCTGTTGTTGCCCCTGATCACTACTACTGTCGTGACTCCCTTTATCGTAGACAGCTTCAATTACAGGAAGCATTGCTTTTGTAACTCCTTTAGTATGTTATGAAAAAACATTCTTACTTTACATGCTTTTATTAGCAATATTTTTAAAAAAATCGTTAGAGCATAGTAAATTGTTGAAGGAGATTTTCCCCTTCTCTAGACACTCATACTTATGACTAGACACTCATACTTATATTAAAGGTTGTGAAGCTGCCTGACAAATAATATAAATGACAGTTTTAAAAATTAACTAAATTTTTTTAAAAAAATTTTTATGTACTTCCTTTATTAATTTTTTAGTTTTTATCTTTAGAAAATATTCTAATCTTTTGCATTCTTAATAGGGTGGTCCAGGAGCATCTTCTACTGGTCATGGTAATTTTTTAGAGATTGGACCTTTAGATGAATACTTGAGGCCAAGGAATTCTACTTGGGTATTTTTTTCCTTTCTTCTATAATTGTAAATCAGTGCATTTCAGTAGGCTCGTATCTATCAAACACCAACACTATTGCAATCATAGTTCATGCTGATCATTCAATCTATTTTTATTTTTTCTCTCGCCACCACTTTTTTAAGATGTTATTTAAATAGTTCTTATTTTCATGTTGTTAAAAAAATTTTCATTCTCATCTTTTTAGTTAAGTTGCATACTGTATATCAATAAAAAATTATTCTTCAGCTCTACGTTGCTGAAAATAGTGGTTGCTTAAAAAGCATGAAAGGCATTGAAACTAAGTAGTTTTACATTTTAGTGGTTTCTAACATTTTGTAAATAAGTTGTAAACAGTGCATAGAGCATTTGAAGCGGGGAAAGCTTGAAACAATGAAAGCTTGCATATTATGTTTTGTGTTTTTATCTATAAAAATAAAAAGAACTTTTGTGTAACTTTTCTATTTCTAGAACTGTTTATGCTGGAATCCTAAAATTTATTTTTAAGAGACAATTTTAGCCCCCAATTCTAAGACTCTATCAAAATTTTAATTCGTCTTTTCAGAAAGGTGATTTAAAAAATAAATTTTTCTTTTGTATTTGGCAATATGCAAAAAATACAAAACTGCAAGCAGTTCTGTTTTTTTATTATTATTATTATAATTACTCAAAGGATAACAGCAGTGATGCATTTTAAGGATACATGTGAAACTGCACACTTATTTAGTTTCTTGTTAAGTTTTTAAAATCTATTTCCATAAGTCTAAATTAAGTAAAATGAAGGATATTTGAAATAAAAAAATTATGATGCGCACTAAAGTTTAAAATTAATGGAGAATATTGATTTTTTATTGCTTGTTAATGAAATTCAAAACTAAAAATAATTTGTTTCAATATTTATTTTTTAGCTCAGCAAAGCAAACTTGTTGTTTATTGACAATCCTGTTGGTACTGGATTCAGTTATGTAACCAATAAGTCTGCACTGGCTACAACTAACAAGCAAATAGCTGATGATCTTGTCACTTGCTTAACTTCAATATTAGATACTGTGCCAGAATTCCAAGTAACTAATTAATTAATTTTCATTATTTTCAAATGTTATCTGTTTAAAATTATCCTAATTATTAAATATAGGATCACAATCACAATTTATTGTTTTTGTAAAATTGCTGTAAAGTTTAATTATATGTTTTTGAAAAATTTGGTTTTTAAGATTAAAAAAATATATGAGTGACATTTGAATTAGTTTAATGTGAAATATATAAAAAAATTATTAAAATAATACTATTGATTTTTAAGGTTTGAAAAAGTACAAAGCACTTGCAGTTTTCAAAGAAAAAGTGAATTTTATTGATTTTTTTCAAGAATTTTTCAGGTTTTATTGTGCTTAATTTAAGCAGAAATTGTACTCTGACACATTATTGATGCAGGATGTAATAGTTTCAATATTATATTTAAAAAATAACTGGTACTGGTGTGTGAACAGTTAGTGTGCTTTTATTAATCATCATTTTGATTTAAATGTAGCTAGATTAAAAAAATTAGATATTATCTTAAATTAACTTCAATATAACTATAACCAGTGTAATACTTAACAAGTATATTTTTTTATTTTAATTTCTAAGCTTTATTTTTTTCGTTGGTAGAAATCTGCATTGTATATATTTGGTGAATCCTACGGAGGAAAAATGACTGTGGATTTCGCTCTTGCTCTGTCTAAGGTAAATATTTAGAAAATTATTTTTTATTTATTTTTTTTTTCATTTCGGTGTACTTCTCATGGCTTTGTTTTCAAAATAGTATTCTAAGCTTAAGTCTTACAGCAGAAATCATAAGAAACAACGTGCTTTTAAAACAAATTTGCACTGCTAAATAGTATTTAATAGTTAGCAATCTTTTTAAAAAAATTTAAACATGCTTAACTAAAGTAGATTGTCTACTTATAACAATTTTTAAAAAAAAATTTTCTTTTAACTTCTTTTTCCTATAGCTCAGCTAATAAGATAGTCTTTTAAATATCTTTCAGCATTAGTTTTGTTTTATAATTTGAAGTGAAAATAAAATATTTTGACGGAAGAACTCAGAAGTAAAATCAATCTGTTCAAAGAGTCTTATAATTCTTAAAAAATCAATAACCAATTAAAACAAAAGTTGTATTCTTTTTCTGCATTGTTTAAAAACTATAAAGAAATTGCTGTTTCATTTTGTTTATATTATACTTACCAATGTGTCTTTGAAAAATTTTTCAATGTGTGTTAAAATAATGGAAATGTATGACCAACTACTTAAATGCTTTTTTCCGATTTTGTTTTTCTTTTAAACAATATAATTTTTGCTATATATCATAGCAATGATAAAAAGTGGAATTTGAAAAAAAATGGAACTGATGGTCTGAAACAATTTCTGCTATTGATAACTTTGACAAAAATCATTTGATTGAGTTAAGTCTTGTTATGTGAATTTAGCTTGCTTGCTATTGAAGGAAAAATTTTTTGGTTAGACGCTCTATTATCACAAGAAAACATTTTTATTAAATTCGTTATTCGTTTATTATGTTTATTCTTGTCTGTTTAACAAATTTACAGCAATGAACACAATAACCATAACATACTTCATAGTGTTGAGAGCTGTTTGCTTAGCTCACTTTGTTCTCTAAAAACAAATTTTCCGCTAAAGACTCTGTGTGACAATTTTGACGAATGTAAAAATGAGATAGTTTTTTGTATTATTGTGTTTTTTTTTATAAAGTATTATTTTACTGGAATTTTCTTGTGGGGATAGTTAATTGAGCACAAATTTAATGAAAGCCAAATGAAACTAAAATATAATTGTTTATTTATCGAACTACTTTATAATAATATTTTTTTAGCAATCTAATTATTGTAAGAACTTTTTCTACCAGAGAAGTTTCAATTAGTGTTTTTAAAGGATTACTCTGTAATTCAATGTTATCAAATTTCATAAAATCTAAAATAATAGTTTGTAATAAACAAAATTCATTATGTTTATATCACACATTTTTAATTATCACCATTCATGGCTTGTGTCCTCTAAAGAAAAAGTGCTGTTACTAATTACCTACGTTAAAAAATCATAAAGTTATATTAAAAAATTTAAAACTATTGTTATTAAATAAACATTGATCTCATTGCAATATATTACCTAATTAGTAGAATACATATAATCTATCTATTAAAATTGAAAAAAAAAGTTGTTTTGATTTTTTCTGAAGCATCATTTAATACTGTATATTGTATAAAGTGTCAGACAAATTGTTGATATTCAGTTGATAAAAAATTTTATGTTTAAGGATATATTTGTGCTTTTTTTATTTAAATTTACATTAAATTCATTGATGAGGTCTTTAATTTTTACGCAGTATCATAAAGAAATTTATTATTTTATGCTTCTTAAAATACTCTATAGAAAAAAAACTTCCAGTTTTTAAGGGATCTTGGATACTGATTTCAAATGTTTCAGCCTTTCATCCCTTCAGTGGGTCGATAAATGGGTACCAAGCATGCTTGGGAACTAAACACTGAGAGGGGGGGGGGTTCCGCGTTCGATTGACCACCTGACCTGAACGCGAATTGCCAAACCATACCATAGATTATAAACTTGGCGATTGCAGGTGGAATTGGCGATGGATTACGCGTAAATGTGGTTCGAGAACGAAATTACATTAACCTAAACAGTGTGATTCGATACTCTTCTTCTCCTCCTCCTCGACTAGCCATGATGAATAAAAATAATTCATTAATTCTTTTTAGTAGAGAACTAAAAAAGAAAATAACCTTTTTATTGTTAGGATCACTTTACAAATACACTGTATTTACATTTTATTAAACACAATAATTTATATTTTATAAAACGATCTAGTTTTTTGATGTAACAGATTCAATTTTTTAATTTTTTTTTGCAAGAATTGTGTCTGCGAAGAAATGAAAATGATTTATTAATCAACCAATCACAAAAAATAACGTAACATTTTAATACCATGTTTTATTAGAACGCAATTGGAATTCTCTATAAAAGAATAATGTAAGCTTTTTTATAAAGATTTTTTTTTAGAAATTAACAAACACATATTATTTACTGAAAAAACAAATTACAGTATTCAAAAATTTTATCACGCTTTAAAGTAATAGTTTCTTGCAAACGAAATAATCGATATTTTTAAAATAATTTTAGAAAGCGTTTGTTTCATTACTAGAAGCATTTATTGTAGAAAAAAATATATTAAATTTCTTTTTTTGCATACATTTATTAAATTACTTTTTTGCAATGAGATGAGATCTAAAACTTCGTGAAAAATTGATTCAATTCTTTAATATCTATAAAAGTCCGTAAATACTTCATTCATTATGGAGGTCATAAATACCTTGATACTCTTTCAATATAAGAATAATAAATGCAATTAATAGAAAATGCAAAATTTTAAAAATATATTTAATTTACATATATTGCGTACAGGTTATTCTGCAACGATCATACGTAATATAAATTTATAGTTTCCTAAATACTGTTATATGAGTTTGGTAATTAAAAATATAATTAAAAAATAACATAAATAAGAAAATAACATAATTAAAAAAATTGTCAACCTACAATTAAAAACTTCCTGTTGCAAATAATAATAATAATTATAATTTTTAACAACTTTTTTAGGCACAAATTTTTAATTCTCGAACTTAATACTATCCTTCATATGAAAATATCAGAAAATTTATAAAAGAAAAACTATATTGTAAAATTGAGCCATTGGCGACAACAGAGGTTAAATGCATGTGCTGAGTTTAAATAAATTATATGTTGTAAAACTCACATTTAAGACTTAGATCAATGTAATATTAGGTCATAAGAGTGTTTTTTACAAATAAATGTAGTGATTGTTTGATTTATAATTGTAAGTCATGGGTATTTAATGTTAAGTTATAAATTTCTTTTGAATTTTTGAAATAGGCAAAGCAGCATATCATTTCAACTTAACTTTCAACAACCAAAGATAAATAAAAAATAAAAGTTAGATAAAAATTTTAAATGAAATACAGTCAGAAAAATTCTTTCTAAATAATATTTAAATAAAACACAATCACTTCGCCTGAGTGATTTTGAAAGGAATTCCAAACTTTTTAATTTTACAAGTTAGGTGAAAAGTAAATATCTTACAATAGTGGTTGGGAATTAAGGAAATTCTAAATCTAAAGTTTGAGTCCTAGAACATAAAAATCTGATCTATAGATCAAAAGTAAGTTTTAGATTTTTTGTTTACTGCTCACTGTACACTAAAACATGATTTTTTTTCTTTTGAAATTTTGATTTTAATGCCATTACTTCAACCTCCTTCGAGTTATGCTTACTTTAAAAATTTCATTTCAACTTTATTTTTCTCTTCACTTTTAAACTGTAAAAGACTTTTTCTACATTTGTAAATTATGAAAAAAGTTAATCTGATTGCGTGAACAGTTAATTCATTAAAATTGGACATTCCCAATTAACTCCTTCTAATAGTCATTTATATTATTAATAATAAATATTTACCCAAAATTATAATAAAGGAAAGTTTGATTGGAAATTTAAAAGTTTTTGCAGCAATAATTAGGGAATTTCTATTGACAAAATTCAAGTAAATTTTTTTTCCTGAGCAAAATGCATTTTTATTTAAAAGGGTACAATACTGACTTAATATTTATACGATAAAAGATTCTCTAATCGCTAACACCGATGACCGGAAAAAATTTCGTTTTGTTTTCTTTTCCACAAAAAGTTTAAAACTTAAATTGTTGCTCCTTCATTATAAAGCAATCGTATAATAATTTCGTATCATGTAAGAATTTATGACGAAGTTACTTATCTGCCGCTTTACAATTATAAAACGAAATAATTATTCAATTCTACTTGCATTTAAAAATGTAATACTCAATTGATCAATGAATTTTACGATTATTATCATAAAACTGTGTATAATGAATATTTCAACTAAAATAATTAGTACAAAATAGCTGCTAAAAATTCTCTTAAACATTTATAAATATTATACATTTATAAATTTCAGCTTTAAAAATATTGCTAGATTTCCATAATGACTGAAAATTAAATAAAATTTTAAAAAAAATTGTAAATGGTTATCGAGCTGAACCATTTAATTAATGAATATAGTATTGGAAACAAAGTCTCTTCTAAACAATAAAAAAAAATTTAAAATCTTTTAAGCAAACAAATTTTATTGTAATAATCATTTCACTATTAAGGATTAAAGGTTATTGTGAAATTAGGAATTTTAATTAGTTGATGAGTAGGTAAAGAAGTTCATTACTTGAAATACATTTAATGAAAGTTATGAAAATATAGAAGGAGTTATGGAGATAATAATATATATATTTTTTTTTTATCTTAGTTTTGCTACAACCTTCTGAAAAACGCTAATGCACACAATTATGTTAACAGATACAAACAATTATGTCGGCGCTATAACAAAAAATACGCTTTATATTTCATTTAATGCAGAAGAATCTAATGAAGATCCACTTAATTGAAACTCTGAAATGTCGCACCCATATATAACTTGGTGAATGATAGATACGTGATACCGAAAACAAAACAAAAACATAAGCACACAGCTGTTTGGCGATTTGCGAGAACGCTCCCTAAACGCCAATAGAAATTTTCGCCAACCCGTTTATAATCTATGGTATGGTTTGGCAATTCGCGACCGGAACATCTGCTCCTGCACCCCAGAGCCCAAGGTCAAGAAAACTGAGATGGGCACAGTAGGCCTCGGCCCTCAAGGGCTGTCGCGCAGCTGAGTTTAGCTTAGATTTCAAATGTGAAATCCATTTCTCTCTCCAAGTTGCAATTTTTTTTTTAAAAAAAAAGATATTTTTATTCTTTTTTTATCGAATTATACAAGTTTACAAGCTAGGGCCTCTTCCCTATTACAACTGTTTTTTCATGTGCTTCTGAACAGTTCATGATAGGGATGCGCACCTAGACGTGTATAGCAATATTTCCAGGCATAGATGCAATATTACCTAATCCTGACGATGTTCCGTAACTCTCCTAAAAGTTTGATACAACTTTTAAGCTACTTCTGTTATACATAACTTTTCCAAACTTGTACATTGGGACAAAAGTTCAACTGAAAATGACATTTAATAGAATAAAAAAAATAGTAGCTTTAGGTGCAAAGTTAATATCAAATTTAAAATCGACACAAAAAAATTTTCCCTTGTGTAGTGTATAATGTGCCTGGCAAATTTTTAATATTCAGTTTATTAATAAAAATATAATGTTTAAGGATAAGTTTAAACTTTTTTTAGATCTCTATTAAGTTCATATATGAAATCTTTAATTTTCGTACAGTATCAATAGAAATTTGTTGTTTTGTTCTTGTTAAGTTATTATATTAGATGCACATTTCATTCAAATTATTTCAGGCAATTAAGAGTAAAACCATCAATGTCAACTTTAAGGGTATTGCACTTGGTGATCCTTGGATATCACCCATTGATTCAGTTTTTACTTGGGGTCCATATTTGTATGCAACAGTAAGTAACCTTAATCATTTATTAATTTCGTGTACAACAAAGTTTAGATGCAAGTTTTTTTCCATATCAGTATTTATGTAGTATTTATTGTCCTTCTATAAATGATCATGAATATTTCACGATAAAAATTGTTAGCAATACAAATTTTTAACTTTGTTCTTTGTTTGAAATTTTTGAGTACCTTTAAACAAAGTAATAATTCCTAATTCTTAAGGTTTCACATTGAAGTAAATTTTATTTTATCGAGTACTGTTAATTACATGAAATGTCAAGTTGCTTGCAACTTTTTTTACTTTCAATTAAAAAAAAATTTTCAAAATTGTATTTAATTATCTAAGTTTTGGTTACTACTCTTATTTATCTATACATAATAATAAACGCAGCTGTGTGCGTGTCTGTTTGTCTGTCTGTCTGTAATCACAATATATCGCCCCAGAAGCCTCGCCCAGGCACGAAACTCGGCACATAATTGTGTTTTGACATAATGAAGAAGTATTTTTTTTCTTTTTCAAAAATTTGGATTAGTTATTTAGNTTGTTTGATTTATAATTGTAAGTCCTGGGTGTTTAATGTTAAGTTATACATTTCTTTTGAAATAATTTTTAAAAAATGCAAAGCAGCATATCATTTCAACTTAACTTTCAACAACTAAAGATAAATAAAAAATAAAAGTTAGATAAAATTTTTAAATGAAATACAGTCAGAAAAATTCTTTCTAAATAATATTTAAATAAAACACAATCACTTCGCCTGAGTGATTTTGTAAGGAATTCCAAACTTTTTAATTTTATAAGTTAGGTGAAAAGTAAATATCCTACAATAGTGGTTGAGAATTAAGAAAATTCTAAATCTAAAGTTTGAGTCCTAGAACATAAACATCTGATATATGGATCAAAAGTAAGTTTTAGATTTTTTGTTTACTGCTCACTGTGCACTAAAACGTGATTTTTTTCTTTTGAAATTTTGATTTTAATGCCATTACTTCAACCTCCTTCGGGTTGTGCTTACTTTATAAATTTCATCTCAACTTTATTTTTCTCTTCACTTTTAAACTGTAAAGGACTTTTTCTGAATTTGTAAATTATGAAAAAAGTTATTAATCTGATTGCGCAAACAGTTAATTTATTAAAATTGGACATTCCCAATTAACTCCTTCTAATAGTCATTTATATTATTAATAATAAATATTTACGCAAAATTATAATAAAGGAAAGTTTGATTAGAAATTTAAAAGCTTTTGCAGCAATAATTAGGGAATTTCTATTGACAAAATTCAAGTAATTATTTTTTTCCTGAGCAAAATGCATTTTTATTTAAAAGGGAACAATACTGACTTAATATTTATACGATAAAAGACTCTCTAATCACTAACACCGATGACTGGAAAAAATTTCGTTTTTTTTCTTCTTTTCAACAAAAAGTTTAAAACTTAAATTGTTATTCCTTCATTACAAAGCAATCGTATAATAATCTCGTATCATGTAAGAATTTATGACGAAGTTACTTATCTACCGTTTTGCAATTATAAAACGAAATAATTATTCAATTCTACTTGCATTTAAAAATGTAATACTCAATTGTTCAATGAATTTTACGATTATTATCATAAAACTGTGTATAATGAACATTTCAACTAAAATAATTAGTACAAAATAGCTGCTAAAAATTCTCTTAAACATTTATAAATTTTATACATTTATAAATTTCAGCTTTAAAAATATTGCTAAATTTCCATAATGACTGAAAATTAAATAAAATTTTAAAAAAATTGTAAATGGTTATCGAGCTGAACCATTAATGAATATAGAATTGGAAACAAAGTCTCTTCTAAACAATAAAAAAAATTTAAAATCTTTTAGGCAAACAAATTTTATTGTAATAATCATTACACTATTAAGGATTAAAGGTTATTGTGAAATTAGTAATTTTAATTAATTGATGAGTAGTTCACTGCGTGAAATACATTCAATGAAAGTTATGAAAATATAGAAGGAGTTATGGAGTTAATAATATATAATTTTCTTTTATCTTAGTTTTACTACTACCTTCTGAAAAACGCTAATAAACACAATTATGTTAACAGATACAAACGATTATGTCGGCGCTATAACAAAAAAATACGCTTTATATTTCATTTAATGCAGAAGAATCTATTGAAGATCCACTTAATTGAAACTCTGAAATGTCGCACCCATATATAACTTGGTGAATGATAGATACGTGATACCGAAAACAAAACAAAAACATAAGCACACAGCTGTTTGGCGATTTGCGAGAACGCTCCCTTAACGCCAGTAGAAATTTTCGCCAACCCGTTTATAATCTATGGTATGGTTTGGCAATTCTCGACCGGAACATCTGCTCCTGCACCCCAGAGCCCAAGATCAAGAAAACTGAGATGGGCACAGTAGGCCTTGGCCCTCAAGGGCTGTCGCGCCGCTGAGTTTAGTTTAGATTTCAAATGTGCTATCCATTTCTCTCTCCAAGTTGCAATTTTTTTTTAAAAAAAAATGATATTTTTGTTCTTTTTTTATCGAATTATACAAGTTTACAAGCTAGGGCCTCTTCCCTATAACAACTGTTTCTTCATGTGCTTCTGAACAGTTCATGATAGGGAAGCGCACCTAGACGTGTACAGCAATATTTCCAGGCATAGATGCAATATTACCTAATCCTGACGATGTACCGTAACTCTCCTAAAAGTTTGATAAAACTTTTAAGCTACTTCTGTTATACATAACTTTTCTAAACTTGTACATTTGGACAAAAGTTCAACTGAAAATGACATTTAATAGAATTAAAAAAATAGCAGCTTTAGGTGCAAAGTTAATATCAAATTTAAAATCGACACAAAAAAATTTTCCCTTGTGTAGTGTATAATGTGCCTGGCAAATTTTTAATATTCAGTTTATTAATAAAAATATAATGTTTAAGGATAAGTTTAAACTTTTTTTAGATCTCTATTAAGTTCATATATGAAATCTTTAATTTTCGTACAGTATCAATAGAAATTTGTTGTTTTGTTCTTGTTAAGTTATTACATTATATGCACATTTCATTCAAATTATTTCAGGCAATTAAGAGTAAAACCATCAATGTCAACTTTAAGGGTATTGCACTTGGTGATCCTTGGATATCACCCATTGATTCAGTTTTTACTTGGGGTCCATATTTGTATGCAACAGTAAGTAACCTTAATCATTTATTAATTTCGTGTACAACAAAGTTTAGATGCAAGTTTTTTTCCATATCAGTATTTATGTAGTATTTATTGTCCTTCTATAAATGATCATGAATATTTCACGATAAAAATTGTTAGCAATACAAATTTTTAACTTTGTTCTTTGTTTGAAATTTTTGAGTACCTTTAAACAAAGTAATAATTCCTAATTCTTAAGGTTTCACATTGAAGTAAATTTTATTTTATCGAGTACTGTTAATTACATGAAATGTCAAGTTGCTTGCAACTTTTTTTACTTTCAATTAAAAAAAAATTTTCAAAATTGTATTTAATTATCTAAGTTTTGGTTACTACTCTTATTTATCTATACATAATAATAAACGCAGCTGTGTGCGTGTTTGTTTGTCTGTCTGTCTGTAATCACAATATATCGCCCCAGAAGCCTCGCCCAGGCACGAAACTCGGCACTTAATTGTGTTTTGACATAATAAAAAAGTATTTTTTTTCTTTTTTCAAAAATTTGGATTAGTTTTTAAGTTATCCGTCATTTTGTAAAAAAAATCCATGCTTTTTCGTCTTTAAAGAGCCATATTCAAAAAACTATTAAAAAATGCACATACTTTTATCCACTCTTATAAATGTATGCTAATGCGAACCTTACAATTGAAATATTAATTTTCGACTACTTAAACCAATAATATACGAAGGAATTAATAATTTAATTGTAAGGTTCGCATTAATTTACATTTATCAAAGTGGAGAAAAGTATAACTTTTGTATTAAAAATGTGGCAACATATTCGATACGCAAATAGAACGTGCTTTGGTTAACTTTCAATCAGATTAATAAAAGATATTTATATATTTATTGATTAGTTTTGTAATTTTATAAATCAAATTTTCTATAATTTTAATTTTTTGAAAAGTGACATGATTACTTTGTTTCAAAGAGTAATTATAAGATACCTGTAAACTTTTTTAATGCATTGAATGTTGCCTTTTTTTTAAATGAAATTACATAACAAAATCACATTTTCACCATGTTAAAATAAAAATTATTGAAAATTGCAGAAAACTATTACTAGAAAAGAAATGTCATAATTTAAAAATAGACAAATATTATTAAACTTTTTCATTTATTTATTTAAATTTTTGAAAAATTTAAATTTCTACTTTTCGAGAAAAAACTGACATAACTTAAGTTATTGATTTGATATGCATCTAAACTTTAATTTGGGTATTTTAAAAATAAAATTATTTCATTATCATTTAATGTTGACAGTTTTTTTGTGCACAATTTTTGTAATCCTCAGACTTCAGAATCCCTAAGAGTTACACTTTCAATAAACACAAACATTTTCAATCTCCTTGTTTAATATAAAATTTCTATTGCAAAATAATGAAATGATATAAGAATTCTTCTTAAATAGCTATAAAACTTTTATAAACTAATTACTATGGGGTTTGAAAATTTATGCTCTCTATGGTACTAGAGTCTACATCTGAGTTTGCGTTAAATTTAGGACACATCACTGTTTCAAAATTAAAACGACACTTCTGCAAACATAATACGTTGCAGAAGTGTCATTTTAGTTTTGAACCAGCAACATTATATATAAAAGAATGATCCTACATACTTTTTCTTGGCAATGTAGTCTACCTATTCTACTTGTTGTTCATCAAAAAATGCACCGAAATGTCTGATATAGTCTACTAAATTTCCACTTCTGTTACTAAAAAAATGTGCTTTGCATTCATATTTGATTTATGTTTAGAAAATCAAGCATGCAGGTTTTGAATACTCATTGTTTTGAATACTCATTGTAGATTTTTTTAACTAAAGTTTATATAGTTTTATTTGATAAATTGAGGTTTAGTAACAAGAGATAAGCAGAGTAACAGAAGTTTCAATTAATCACCAGTTTTTTTATTTATAATTTTTTTTATCAATTATCATAATAACGTACTGTCATTTGCTGCACGCTATTATCGGGTTGACAGGTATTCAGATTTTGCAGATATTTCAAACATGGTATATTAACATTTATTAAATTATTTTTTTAACTAAGAAATAAGTAGGCTTATATGATAAAAGGAAATTTAACTTATTCGATAAGAATAAACGGCTAATATTTGTCTTTATCCACCTAATATAAAATCTTTTTCAGTCTCTTTTGGATAAAGTTGAACTTCAGTCAGTTAAAGCACATGCATATGAAGTCAAACAGACTTTAGCTGCAGGGCAGTTCAAAAACGCCACTGATAGATTAATTCAGATCCAAGGATTGATTGCCAATGTTAGTATGATTATTTTAGATTTTAAAGTATTTGCCATTTTAGAGTTTGAGTTATGGGAGTTATGAGTTTCAGTTTAGGGTTGAGTTATGGTTTATTCTTATATAATTTAATGTAAAATTCATTTTACATTGAATTTCATAAAAAGATATCATTTATAATTATAGGGATTGACAATCAAGTTTTCCACTTACTTAGGCACACAACTCAGTGTGGGCTTTTGTATGGTTATAAACAGATAATTTTTTACTTATCACTTTAAATATACAAAGTATCTTATACACAGTAGATTCAGAGAATAAGGAGTTGATTAATAAAGTTGCAGCCTATCCTGAATATTTCAGATTATTTACACACAAAATTTAATTAAACTGAAATTACAGACGAAATGAGGAATGTATGTTGTTGTTACTTATGCCAGTTGCCAATATCAGCAAGCCTGCTTGAAATCAATCGAACTTTTAAGGTAGATGATGCGTTTCTTGTTTTTTTCAGTGGCGACATCTATGGCCAACATCAGTCGCCGCCCAATATACAGAGAGGACTAATCATACTCCATTCATTCATCCACAGATCGTAATTTTGATCTGAACCAGAAAACAATCAATCTCCAATTCAGTACCCACAGAGGTATTTATTTTTTATGGAAGAATGGAGGATTTCCGGACCCCAACAGATTTAGCTTGCAACAGTCATCATTTTATACATAAGGATTCTTTTGCCTACTCCTGTTCTCACGAACAATAGCCCAATGTCCTACCAACCAGGCTATCCCGGCCTGTGTGAGATTATAAACATAGCTAATATAAATCATATTTAAAATCCATTCAAGTATTTTAATTGTAATTAATAAGGATTCAATAATAGTATAAAATAATTAAAGTATTAAATATTATAAATTAATATAAAATAAAAATGGAATAGATTTTTTTGTGTCCATTTTGAAACTTGAAATTAAAATATCCTCTGCAGGAATTAATTAGAATATTTAAGGCTAACCTATCAAACCATTAAAATTGCATCTCAGTACTTAAAAAACCCCTTTATTAAATCAATATTTATTAAGCTGAATTATAGTATCTGAAAATCCGATCATTTGATCAATAGTTATTATGGTGATCAGTTTTTTATTTTGCATACTGTACATAAACACTTATAGAAAAATTTGATGTGCTTATTTCAGTTTACAAATGGAGTTGACTTCTTTAATATTTTAAAGAAAGAAGACCCATTACCTAATGAATCTGTCAACACTCTGCCTAAAAATCACAGAACGTGTAAGCTATTTGATTATTTTCTTCTGCATTTAAACTGTTGAATGGCTTTAAAAAAAATCTTTTTTCTCTTCAAATGAGATTGGTTTTAAAGTGCTCCCACTGAGTCATTTACAAACATTAATGTTTTTCAATTTGTAGCTACGCTTATTTAAATCCTGATTTTTTTTAAGCAATTAACATTTTCTCTTGCTAACTAATAATCAAAATTTGATAAAAATATAAAATTATCTGTGTAAATGTATAGTAGTGTGAACACAGTCTGGTTAACTATGTGCAATTTTTAATAATTCTGGAGTAGAGGTGAGCGACATTTTCTCCAAGAGAGCCTCAGAGAAGAAGTTTTCAGTAATCCCAATAAATTGGCTTTTTTATATTAATTGATTATTTATTTATTCCTTATTAAAATAAAAACAATAAAAAACAGCGTATAGCAAGTTACTACTCTTA
>NC_092205.1:64803746-64858391 GCF_043381705.1 Parasteatoda tepidariorum | reverse complement strand
ATATATATATATATACATTCTACTTTCAAGGGGACTGGTATCTGTATGATAATTTCAAATTAAACACATATGAAGTTTAGCATTTTCAAATGTCTTTTTTAAAGAAGAAAAAAACTTAATTGTATCAGGTTTTTACTTTTTCTGCAAATGAAATTTCATAATTTTTTTTACTGCATATAAGTGAATTAGATCTTTAAATTTTAGTATGCCAAAGGACTTGAATCTTTTAACGCCTGGATATGTTTAAATTTTGAAGTTACAATTCCAATTCTCTAAAAAAAATTAAAATCAGTTTGAAAAATAGTTATAAAAATGGTAGCGCTTGTTAAGGTGGTTTTTCAACGAATTTATTACTGCAAACAGCGAGCAATCTACAATTTGAGGGATACAGGTAGTGCTCACCCCTATTGTAGAATAACCTTTAAGTTAATTGTCAATTATCTTAGCCAATCTGTTCTATTGCATTTATAAAAATTGTTTTGTTTTTCTCTTTTTTTAATATAAACTTAACATTGATGATAGAAATAAATTCCCATTTTTTGTTATAAAATTTTGTATGTTTTGCACTAGCATGGCAAAAAAAATTTGAGTTTTATTTATAACTATTTGATTTTCAGAGTTATAACTAAGTTTTCATGACTGTAATATTTTGCAGATAATATAAGCAAGAAATAAGATAAACACTTGTTTTTTCTGTTAATAGCAATTTCTATCATGAAAATTAGTTCAGATCATCTGTGAGCTTTTTATTATGGACATTGTCCGAAATGCTTGTTTAGAAAAATGGACACAATTCTATATGGGTATTTAAGAAAATGAACTCAGCATTTGATTCTGATTTTAAAATTTACGTATGAAAATTATTTCTTTTTTAAATTACTAACTTTTGGATCTAATTTGTAATGAGATGTCATTCACGAATCCAAATTATTTAGCACATTTTTTTCTAATCAGTCTTTTTTTTTAAAAAAGTCAGCAAGTCTCTTTATAAGGTTGTTATGGGTCCTATAAATTTATAATGATAATAGTCATGTTTGAATTAATATTTTTCAAAACGACTTTATCATTTAGTGTACTGATTACATAGTGGTGTTTGAAAATTACCTCCGTTAATATACCTTGCTACCCCAACCCCGAAT
The DNA here is from genome assembly GCF_043381705.1 of Parasteatoda tepidariorum. Lineage (NCBI taxonomy): Eukaryota > Metazoa > Arthropoda > Arachnida > Araneae > Theridiidae > Parasteatoda > Parasteatoda tepidariorum. The sequence continues at coordinate 64,857,252 of NC_092205.1, read as the reverse complement.
ATCAGGGCATTGCCACTTAATAATTATGCTTAGTGTTTAAATAAGTAAGGAATAGAAAGAATGAAATTTCCTAATCAGATTTTTTTTCCGATTGATTATTGCAACGGTGCATTTTTTGCTGTGTCTGTCTTTCTAAACACACAATTCAAGCTATGCCTAGAATAAAAAGCTCACCGACGAGATGCTAAAATAATTTCTGGAAGTTTTGCTTTAGAAGCAGCAGCCTAAATATGCAGATATAGTTATAAAAACTATGTATTTTTAAAAAAGTAAATTTACACATTGATAAATTATTGAGACCATCGTTCCTTATAAATCTGATAAAAAAAATACTTATACTTTCACTTTTAATTATATCTCACCTATTAACTGATAAGATGAAAGAAATATAATAAATTAACTCACGTTCATTCTTGTATCTCAAATATAAACATTTTTAACCTCCCCCCTTAGAGGAATATTAATTATATTCTTTTCTTCCTGAATTAAATGTTGAGTGTAAAATAGAGTTTATAAATAACTGAATAATTTATTTCTCTCTCAAAGATAAGTTTAGGAGATCGGTAGACCGACAGCACGGGGATGGGGATGTCTTGTCTGACTTGATGAATGGGAAGATAAGGCAAAAGCTGAATGACATACCACAAAATGTCACTTGGGGTGGTAAGTATTACTTAAATTATCAAATGAAATTATATTATAAAAAAACTCTCATATAAAAAAAATCAATTGTACCTTTTATTTATAATTTTTGTATTTTTCATGTCTTAAATATTTGATTTTACTGGGTTTTAACTCTGTTAATTTGGGGTGGCTTTAGCTATCCATATTCAATATTTTTAGAGCAGTTCATCTCTACAGCAACTGAATGAATCGCTATATATTGAGTAAATAAAAAAAATAAAGCAGTGAATGAGAGGATCAAATTCTAAATAAATAAAGTTTTCAAACCTATATTTCATTGTCAAAGAGAAATAGAGTATACTTTGTGCTATTTATGAATAAAGCTTAACAATTGGAATAAAGCACAAATTAAAGCATAAAATGCTAATCACATTTTATCTTTTTACTTCTACTTTATTCTTATTTTTCAGCTCAATTTCTTGTAATTCAGCAGTTGTCAACTAAATTTTTTTTTATATTTTTAATATATTTCAGTTATGTTTTATTTTAATTTTAGAATTACTATTATATTTATATGCATGTGATCAGTTATGTGAAATTTATAATATTAAAGAACATCAAACTTACAATTCAGTATTCATTAATGCAGGTTAAAATTTATTAAATGGGTACTGATTTATGGTGTCAAAAATGAATTTAACTATATTAAGAATTATTGTTTTTAACAATTCCTTTTTTCAAAAATTTCATTTTAACAATCAAGATCATCTTATACCTTTTATTAGATAACATGATAATTTCCTTACCTAATGCTTATAGAATTAATATTATTTTTTAAACAGAAAACATGAACTAAAAACAATTGAAAAGTAACAACATCAGCTTAATGATTTTTTTTATAAATAGAATTATGTTATGTTAGCGATTAGAATTTCTATATTCATTTCACATTTCAACTTGGACTTTGCCTGAGTAACATTACTCTCTCCAAATACAAAGGTGCCAACCTAGGGTCACACTTTACCATTAGAAAGAAGAATATAATCATATAATACACTGAACAGATCTTCTTTCTTTGTACTGAGTTTTATTAACCACTTTTGGCAAATTTGCAACCCATTATAAGTATTGAATAGGACTTAAAAAACTGTATATTTTCCTTTTAATTTTAAAACTTTGATTTCTAATTTTCTTTCACTACCAATTTTATCCTTTTAATTAAATAGTTAAGTGTTTTTAGGCATGAAATAAATATATAATTAATATTTTCGTTGCCTTTCTCTTTAAAAATAAATTTATGTCATATACTCATTGTTACTTTTTACAGTTTTAACAAAGTTGTGTACTTAATTAATCATTTTCTATGTTAGGTCAGTCATCTGATGTTTTTAAAGCACTTTCAGAGGATTTTATGAAACCAGTGGTGTCCTCAGGTAATTAAATCTTAAATTTTCAAATTATACGTTTAGAGACAGCATTATCTTATGATTAAAAATTCTCAGAAAAAAAAACATTTGATGGTTGATTTAATTTTGGTTGATCAAAGAAAAGCGGATGTTATCGTGAGAGCACAAAAGTACCATTAAGTATATACTCATAACAGTGAAAAACTAGAATAATGTGAGTAAACAATGTTGTAATTTAACAGGGTTGCCACTCCACAGGGAGAACAATGAAAACCTGAAAAATATAGGAAATTTAAAAATCACCTAAAATAACAGGGGATTTTGATTTTTTCCTTATAAACTGCGAATATACAGGGAATTTTATTTCCTATTTTTGTCTTTTAAAAAATTATGACCACACAGAGCGTAATCTATAGGATATTTAACCATGATATTTCAGCTGTACTGAACTATTTCATTTATTATAGCATTATATAAGTATGTTCAGCTATTTTTCCAGCAATTAAAACTAATAAAAATAGTTAGCCCAATGTAAGAAATAGTTAACCCTTTGAAAATAAATTCAGATTGTGAATTCATTCTATTAACCTAATGAAACGTGATGTTGGTTGTATATGCTTTTGATTATCAAGTAATCTATGTGTCACTAATTTTTTGGCTATTGATCAGGACCACCATCTTGACATGATAGGAATCTAGGGGCATCTTGTTACTCTTTTTTCATTCAAAAACAATTCAAGATGCTTCGTATTGATGTGAGGCCATATAAAAAAAGATTTAGCTGTTTTAATAATTTCTAGCGGTTTTAATGACTTTTTAAAATTAAATGCAAAATTTCTGTTTTACCTGGCCAGTTCCAATTACCCGTTAAAATTTAGAATGATTACCCGGCCAGGTATCATAACATTTATGCAAAACAATATAAAAATTGTGTAATTTTCTATGAAACAAATAAGTTACAACATAAAGTTTTAAGGAGATTTATTGCGCACCTGTAAAAACATATGTCCTTATTTTTAACTTTTTTTTAAAAAACAGAGTTTTTAAAAAATTTTCAATAAGACATTTGGGATGACTTTTCGTATTTCATAACGATTACTGTAAAACTTTGCTATGAAGCACAGGTATCGGCTATTGACTTCATTAATTAATTTTTCATCAGATTTATAGGAGTTTTGAATAGAATTTATTTATAGAACTTTTTTTAGCCGTAAGATATTATAAAATATCTCAATAACACTTTAAAATGACAATATATTAAGTTCAAAATGTTTTATAACTGTATACGTTATTTATGTGCAGTGAGGTATACCTCAAACTCTTTGATGCACGGTGAAAAATTTTATTTTATCACCAAAGTTTAACAGAGGAATAAAATAGCGACTATAGTGTCCTTAACGATAGGATTTTTTCTCGATATCTCAGTAATTTTGAACCCCCAAAAGTTGAAATAATTTCTACATCAAGCAACAAACAAGGGGCAAATTTGTTTTTATGGAAAACGTTTTCTTTGAAACTAACTAGTAATTGTGTCACAAAAAAAAGAGATGAAAACATTTCATGGATAACACAATAAGCAAACTTTAACCAGACTGATTGAGAATTGTATTTATAAAGCTAACAAGTAAGAAAACCATTCTATTAAAAATTTAAAGTTATCAATGGTCAATTTTATTCATGCTGGCTTCTTTTAAGTATAAATGTTGAGCAACTTCTACTGAAAATGTGATAAAATGTCTCCAAATGAGTTTTTTGTTGAGTAATATAAAAAGAGGTTTTTTCTGTTTTTAAAATTAAAATCATCTGAAAATAATTTAAATAACTATTCTTTTAAGAAAATTATCTCGGTTTTAACATGACTTGTAATTTCTGGGAAATTAAATTACTAATAGTAAAAATAATTAGTCATTTGCAAGAAAATATCTATCTTCTGTTAGCAACTGCTTTCTATTATACGTACTTCTATAAAATGCTGTGTCTAAAAACGTAAATAATAAAACATATTATTACATTTATTTATTTGCTGAAAGCAAACTCAGGATGAGAATAATACACATATATCTTATTTTTCAACAGTTAAATTTAAATTTTAGTCATTGTGATTTTATTAACTTTTTAAAGATATTAATTCTCGTATTTATTTAACTACTAGATTAATTCAGCTAAAATAATTTTTAGCATTGTTTTCTGAACTTGCATGCCTTCTCAAGTAGACACTTCTCTTTAGTGAACATATATCTCCGCCCTAAAGTCCTCTTTACAAAGATTCATTAGATTTAAAATTATACCTAAACCANGCAATTTCAAATTAATATTGAAATGCACAGGTTTAGAATTTTCTACAGTGAGAAGTTTTCGGAACTTCAGTGTTAGTATACAAAAGCTAGACGTTAAGAACGTACCCAATGAGCGAGCATCGGATTGCGAAGCAATCCGAAATGAACTGCGAAAGCAGTTACGGGGGTTGACGAGCAGGGGGCGAAGCCTCCTAGAAAAATTATTATTTTCTTTGCTTTTCTTTTCAAAAATAAATTTATGTCATATACTTTTTACAGTTTTAACAAAGCTGTGTACTTAATTAATCATTTTCTATGTTAGGTCAATCATCTGAAGTTTTTAAAGCACTTTCAGGAGATTTTATGAAACCTGTGGTGTCCTCAGGTAATTAAGTCGTCAATTTTCAAATTATACGTTTAGTGACAGCATTATCTTATGACTAAAAATTCTCAGGAAAAAAAAAACATTTGATGTTGATTTAAATTTGATAGGATCAAAGAGAAGCGGATGTTATCGTGAGTGCACAAAAGTACCATTAAGTATTTACTCATAACTGTGAAAAACTAGAATAATGTGAGTAAACAATGTTATAATTTAACAGGGCTGCCACTCCACAGGGAGAACAATGAAAATCTGAAAAATATAGGAAATTTAAGAATCACCTAAAATAACAGGGGATTTTTATTTTTTCTATACAAACTGCGAACATACAGGGAATTTTATTTCCTATTTTTGTCTTTTGAAAAATGATGACCACACAAAGCGTAATCTATAGGATATTTAACCAAGATATTTCAGCTGTACTAAACTATTTCAATTATTATAGCATTATTTAAGTATGTTCAGCTATTTTTCCAGCAATTAAAACTAGTAAAAATAGTTAGCCCTATGAAAGAAATAGTTATCCCTTTGAAAAGAAATTCAGATCGTGAATTCATTCTATTAACATAATGAAACGTGATGTTGGTGCAATATATGCTTTTGATTATCAAGTAATCTATGTGTCACTAATTTTTTGGCCATTGATCAGGATCACCATCTTGACATGATAGGAATCTGGGGGCATCTTGTTACTCTTTTTTCATTCAAAAACAATTCAAGATGCTTCGTATTGATGTGAGGCAATATAAAAAAAAAGAAATAGCTGTTTTTATAATTTCTAGCTGTTTTAATGACTTTTTAAAATTAAATGCAAAATTTCAGTTTTACCTGGCCAGTTCCAATTACCCATTAAAATTTAGAATGATTACCCGGCCAAGTATCATAACATTTATGCAAAACAATATAAAAATTTTATAATTTTCTATGAAACAAATAAGTTACAACATGAAGTTTTAAGGAAATTTATTGCGCACCTGTTAAAACATATGTCCTTATTTTTAACTTTTTTTAAAAACTGAGTTTTTAAAAAAATTTTCAAAAAGAAATTTAGGATGACTTTTCGTATGCATAATGATTACTGTAAAACTTTGCTATGAAGTGCAGGTATCTGCTATTGACTTCATTAATTAATTTTTCATTAGATTTATAGGAGTTTTGAATAGAATTTATTTATAGAACTTTTTTTTGCCGTAAGATATTATAAAATATATCAATAACACTTTAAAATGACAATATATTAAATGCAAAATGTTTTATAACTGTATACGTTATTTATGTGCAGTGAGGTCTGCCTCATTATATCAGGATAGGTATTATAAAATATTTCAATAACACTTTAAAATGACAGAATATTAACTGAAAAATGTTTTATAACTGTATACGTAATTTATGTTCAGTCAGGTCTACCTCAAACTCTTTGATGCATGACGAAAAATTTTATTTTATCACCAAAGTTTAACAGAGGAGTAAAATAGTGATTATAGTGTCCTTAACGATAGGATTTTTTCTCGATATCTCAGTAATTTTGAGCCCCCAAAAGTTGAAATAATTTCTACATCAAGGTACAAACAAGTGGTAAATTTGTTTTTATGGAAAACGTTTTCTGTGAAACTAACTAATAATTGTGTTACAAAAAAAAGAAATGAAAACATTTCATGGATAACACAATAAGCAAACTTTAACCAGACTGGTTGAGAATTGTGTTTATAAGGCTAACAAGTAAGAAAACCATTCTACTAAAAATTTAAAGTTATCAATAGTCAATTTTATTCTTGCTGGCTTCTTTCAAATATAAATGTTAATCAACTTCTACTGAAAATGTGATAAAATGTCTCCAAATGAGTTTTTTGTTGAGTAATATAAAAAGAGGTTTTTTCGGTTTTTAAAATAGAAATCATCTAAAAAAAATTTAAATAACTATTCTTTTAAGAAAATTATCTCGGTTTTGACATGACTTGCAATTTCTGGGAAATTAAATTACAAATTGTAAAAATAATTAGTCATTTGCAAGAAAATATCTATTTTCTGTTACAAACTGCTTTCTATTATACGTACTTCTATAAAATGCTGTGTCTAAAAACGTAAATAATAAAACATATTATTACATTTATTTATTTGCTGAAAGCAAACTCAGGATGAGAATAATACACATATATCTTATTTTTCAACAGTTAAATTTAAATTTTAGTCATTGTGATTTTATTAACTTTTTAAAGATATTAATTCTCGTATTTATTTAACTACTAGATTAATTCAGCTAAAATAATTTTTAGCATTGTTTTCTGAACTTGCATGCCTTCTCAAGTAGACACTTCTCTTTAGTGAACATATATCTCCGCCCTAAAGTCCTCTTTACAAAGATTCATTAGATTTAAAATTATACCTAAACCAGTTATTTCTGCTTTATTGTTAAGAAACTGATGAAATACACGGATTTCTAAAACTACAATAATTTTTTATTATAAAGTTACTATTTCAGTAAAAAAAAAAATTTTTGAACATATCTATGACACCCCTCACTAGATACCTGTTACTGGTTCTGAAGACTAAAATCCCAGTACCAGGTCATGAAATTTATGTTACTGGATCTGAGTTAGGAAAATCTGACATCTCTTGTCATTATAATAATGTGTTTGTTATATTAGAGAGCTTAGTCTGTATTAACAAGTTAATGAAAGATAGGCTGAATACATTAGTTTACCACCTAAACATAAAAGGTACTAAAAATTATATCGTAAAAATTTCAGTTCGTGTGAGTTATGAGAAATAACTTTCTAAGCATTTGTTCATTTTCAATAAATGGATTTCAAGGTTTAAGGTCTAATTTAAGCTATTTTGTTTTCCAGTTAGTGAACTTCTTTCAAATGAAACCTATATTGATGTTAATGTTTACAATGGCCAGTTGGATCTTATGGTAGATACTCTAGGTATGATACTTTTAAAATATCTCTTAATAACATGCAATTAATAATTTTTCTTAAAATGATCGTTTGACACTGTCTTTTAATTTGTATTTTTAAATTTTTTGTTGACATCACAGGTACACTAGCATGGATTGAAAAGTTGAATTGGCCAGGCAATAAAAGTTTTATGGCTGCTCCGAAGAAACCTTTGACATTTCCCAATGATCATAGTGGAGGATTTGTAAAGACATTCAAGAAATTTAGCTTCTTTTGGATTTTAAAAGCTGGTCACGTGGTAAGTACATACTTATTTAGTTACGCAATTACTTTCAAGTAGAACTGGATGCGTAGCTAAATTATTCCACAAAAAATAAGCACCTTTTAAAGCCCTCAAAAATATTTTCAAGCACTTTAAAAAAATATCAGAATTAGGCATGGTTAGAAAGTTTTTGACAATTGACGGTCTTATTTTGTTTTAACTGTCATGTCAAAAAAAATTTGGCATTGTTTTTGACAATTGTCAAAAATCATAAAATTTAAAATCATGTAAAAACGAATGGCGTTTCCATGCGCTACGGACTGAAAATACGCTTAAATAAATTGGTGTTGAATTAATTGTGAAAACGTTGAAAAGAACAATGTGAACTGTGTCTTTTTACATAATTCGTAGCGAAAATCAACGTGGTAAAGGAAAAATCTAATTTGAAAAAGAAAAAATTAAGCACTTTTTAAAAACACCCAAAGAAAAAAGCACCTTTAAGGGCTTTTAAAATCGAAAATAAGCACCCTGTAGAATGAACATTATTAGTTTTTTACGTTAAATAAGTGTAAATTAAAGTTATAAAACGTTTCGAAGAACAATCCTCGATATTGATGAAACTTTCTGGTGAATTCCCAACGTTATTTGAGTAATCGTTTGAGTGAAATTATGATAATTAGTAATGAGTGAATTTTTCGGAAATCTCTGTTTACAAATCTTTTATGTTTGCCAATTAACAAGGGAAATACTCTAATGCTGCACTCAAATCATGATAAATTTTACCTTTCAACGTAGTACATAGTTAACTTATATTACTTCATTGTTATTAAGATAAACGTTTAATAATTAAATATTTACTGGAGATCATTTACTAGCCATATTTTTAACAGTAACTTAATTGCAATTGTTTTAATTTTTTAATTAATGTTCCACCATCACTATATTGCGAAAAAAAACTTGTTTTTATGATGTGTTCACGTAACAGAACTTGGCCATCATATTTAGTGTGATGTTATTGTCATCTCAAAGTTGATAATATAATTATTATTCCCTTTGTAGTTCGATACTCTATAATTTTTTTTTTATTTATTTATTATTTTGTGAAATTTTTGAAAACATTTTACAACACATGAGCTGAATTGAAATTATATTTTCAACTTCCAAAGACTTTTGTGTTGAATTATTTCCTTCAAGACCAGCAGAATAAAAAAGCGTTTCCTCAGGCCCGCATACTCTAAAAGTATATGAGCTAAAAAGGTACTAATATACAAAAGGTACAAACATACTAATATGAGTTCTATGATGAGTGTACCATATTGAGAACCTGTCTGTGTGACCTAGGGCCGCTCGAGTCAAAAAGGCTCGTTTTATTTAAATACTGTAGGTTGTGAAGGGAGAATCACGTATTTATGATCGCAGTCCTTAAAAGGGTTAAAAAACTCATTAGGGCTCAGCAAAATGGATATTACACACATCATATTACATTTGCATTTGAATATGAACTTATTTTTCAGGTTCCTTCAGATGCGCCAGAGTCTGCTCTCAAAATACTTGACATGATACTTAAAAAGAATAAGTAAATACCTACTGTACAAAAATAAAGCCTACTAGATCTTAGCGTAATGTCTCTCTAAAACATTATTGAATTCATATTTAATATTGGATATATATTCCCGCACTGGGGATCAGTATTCCTCACTCTTCATCCACTACTTACACACATGACCACATTCAGAGTAATTGTCTGTGTTACGAGACTCTATCAGAAAGTAAAATATTCTGTCGTTCTCTACTTCCACACTAAATACTAAATCTGACTCCAACTTTTATTAAAAAATAACAAAATTTAATTTACATAATAATTTTAAGACGATAATTTTTTGTTCTACAAAAAGAAGTAACGTTGCCATAGCAACTCGGCAGTTTTAAAAGAAATTAAAAAGTTAGCTTTTGGCTTACATAGAAAGTATTTAACAAATTTTAACATTCTCCCCCCTTCTGATTTCAAGAAAATCAAAATTGTAAATATCTTTAAAATCATTTATCTCTAAATTATGAAAATTCAAAGAAGTAAACAAATAATAATATCCAAAAAAAAAAAAATTGTCTATAACGTAATGATTTTACTAATGTCCTTCCACATCTNAAAAAAAAAAAAAAACTATTGTCAATAACGTAAAAGTTTCACTAATGTCCTTCCACATCTAGTTTTTAATGGCAAGTTATTGTCTTTTAATGTACACATATCAACATCTTCTGGTTTCGTTAATTCTGGAACGTTGGACTGATTTTCAAAAGTTTCATTAAATGACTTCTTAAACAGTGGATCATGATGGGATATCTCTAAGGGATAAATTTTTCGTACGCGTCTATTAACTTCTCCATTAGCTGTTTTTACTCTTACCACTCGAACATGGTTGTCTTTTCCAGGGAAGGGGGAGATGTTTTTCCCGAGGGCCAATCTATTCGTTTCTTATTGTTGTAGCATATCAAAACAACATCACCAGGCCTTAAATCTCGTATTAGATGGTTATTCTTGAGCGGGTTCTGGACCAAAAGACTAAAGTACTCGTCCCTGAACCATTTTCGAAAGAAGATTGTTGATATCTCCATCTTTTTGTGCTGCTAACAATATCTAGGGGGTCTAAATCAGGTACACCGATGGCTCGTATATTTTGAATGAAAATTGATGGGGGAAGTGGGAGTAAGTCCTTTGAATCTTCTGAAATGTAGGTAAGAGGCCTGCCGTTGATAACAGCTTCCACAACACACAAAATAGTTAACATTTCTTCATACATGAGACAGGCTTTTCCTAAAACTCTTCTTAGTAATCTTTTAATCATTTGAACGATTCTCTCCTACCACCCTCCCCACCATGCTGCAGTGGGTGGGTTGAATTTCCACTGTATCCTGAATATTGAAGCATCATTAATAATTTTCTCCCAATCATTTCATTTCAACAGATTATCCGTCGCAACGAAATTACTTCCATTGTTACTACACATTATTTTAGGCCGTCCTCGTCGAGCAATGAATCTCCTAAAACCTAACATGAAGCAGCTTGTTGACAGGATTTGAATGAGTTCCAGATGCACGGCTCGATATACGGCTCAAGTAAATAGGAGAATCCAAACTTTTTTGCCATCTTTCAAATGAACGGACCTGCTAAATTTACCCCAGAAACTTCACATACCAAGGTATCGCGAATTCTATCTTCTGGTAAGGGTGTTGGCACAGATTTCACTCCCCTTGAATCATGTCTCCTGCATCTAACACATTTCAAGATCACTCTTTGGATGGTTTTTCTCCCCCTCAAGATCCAAAATTGTTGTCGGATATCAGCCAACACAAATTGTACTCCAGCATGCAAAGACTTCAAGTGTCTCTCGAGTATCAATTTATACAGTCTCATGTTTTGAAGGTAGAACAATCGGGCACAAAAAATTATCATCATCATTTCTTCTGATAATTTTTGTCTTTAGTCTGCGAATATTGTCGTTGTCAATAAAACTGTAAAGAGTTTTAACATCTTCTTCCTTCAAAATGTTTCAAGTTGAACAAGCTTCATAAATTTTTTCTCCCCGATTCTAATTCATTCACTGAAAGAACTGCTTCTTTTTGTATTTTGCTTTTTCGGGTTTCATTGATAAATCAGTACATCCAAGCAAGCATTCTCAATATTTGTGAGCATTTAGACAAACGTCTGCAGTTCCATTGAACATCTGCATCATTACTAACAAGAGAAGAAATAATACTATTTCGTCCTTCTTTTAAAATATCCTCTTCTTCTTCATTGAATTCATTTTTTGACCGTTTTTCTACACGCAATTTTAACCATGATTGTCCCTCCCACCACTTTGATTTTTAGATGACTTTAGCGGAACAACCTTTGGAAGGTAAATCTACTGGGTTCTGCTCCCCGGGTTTGTGTCTCCATGAATTCTTTTCCGTTAATGATCGGATTTCTTTCACTCGATTTTTGACAAATACACCCTAGTGCTCTTCTCTCTTAATCCAGCAAAGACCTGTTGAAGAATCGATCCAATAAATGATAGGTACTTCTTTTAGATCCATCGCTTTTATTGTTAGCGAAGCAATACTTGCTCCAATGCAACAGGAAAGTATCTCCAACCGTGGTGGAGCTACTCTAATTTTGGCTTGTATAAAATGTAAGGACACTTTTTCTTCTTGGATTTTTCGAAAAAATATAACAGTGTTGTATGCGAGTTTACTGGCATCACAAAATACATGAATACTAAATTCAGTTTTAAAATCACTCATATCTGAGCATCTTGGAATTTTGACCTCATTCAATAAAGACAAATCGTCATGCCAGATCTCTAACTCTTTTCTGTAATTTTCTGGTAATTCTGTACCCCATCCTATTTTAAAAGTCCACGTGTGCTGTACTAAGATTTTAGGAGGTAGAGTGACTGGGCACAAAATACCAAGAGGATCAAAAATCTTTTGATCTGTAGACAAAACACATCTTTTTGTTAGGATAGGTTTCACTTTTTTAATATTGCTCAAATCGCAAAAGATGCTATCTTGCTGTTTGTCCCAGAGTAAGTAGGCTCTTAAGTAGGCTCTTCACCATAGGAATTGCCGTGTGAGTATTCCCATGCTCTGAGATCAAAACATGCACTGTGTAACAATTGGGTAGATTCCGAAATAAGTTTCCCAAGCTTGTGTTGACTAGGTACTGAAGGTATGGAATTGTCAACATAAAAAGACTTTTTTAAACAATCAGCAGTGTCTTTAATATCTGATGGACCTGCATCTAGAATTGCATTTATTACTGCAGACGAAAGGAAAGGACTACGCGTGAGTCCAAAAATAACTCTCTTGTGTCTAAAAATCTTAAATTTTTTCTTCTCAAAATCTTCCCACCAGAGGAAACGAAGGAAGTCTCGATCTTCGTTAACAACGGAAAATTGCAGGAAGCTCTTTTTAATGTCTGATACCACACCAATGCTGTCCATCCAAAATCTCATTAATAATGTTGGTATTTCTTCTAAAAGATTAGGTGTCCTTTTTCAAGACAGTCATTCAGCGAAGGAAAACCTTTTTCATGTGAAGAGGTATCAAAAACTGACCTGATACGAGTTGTAGAATGTTCCTTAAAAACTCCTCTGTGTGGTAGGTAGTGAGAAGCTTCCCCGATTTCAGATTCTGGCATCACTTCGATTATTTTAAAGTCTTCCCATTCCTTAAAAACTGCATCATAATCTTCGTATCTGCCTTCAGCTTTGAGCTTCATTGAAGTTGAAATGAATCTTCTTTCAGCAGCGGACTTATTCATCTGGAGATAATCTTTCCAGCCATGGCAAATGAACTTCGTAACGTCCATTTTTATTCTTCGTGACTGTTTTCTGAAAATAATAAAATGTTGCTATTTCTAACTCTTTTCTCGACTTGGTCTCTATAGGATCTCTTATACCTAAAATGTCAGTATCCCATAGTTTTGTTATGCTGCAGTTCTGAGAAAGGAGTGAATTTATGATGAGGCTTGCAAATCCATTTTCTGTTTCTTTCGGAACTCTCCCCATAATGATCCAGTTTAACTTTGTTTCTATAGTCGTTAAACCACATTCCAGTTCATACATGTTTCCAGTAAAAAGTTGTCCACAAATGTCAGCTCCAAAGAGTAATTTAATTTCCGGTTGACATTCACCGTAATCTGTTATCCAAATTTTCAGGCTTTTCAGCTCTTTCAACCAAGGTCCCTTTCGTAGTCTTGGCAAATTTCCGCAAATAACATTTTGATCCAGAACTTGAAAAGTACAGTTGTAATTATCTTTCAAGTCTGCAACTGTTATGTTGTAGCATTTGTGAGATTGATTNATAACGTAAAAGTTTCACTAATGTCCTTCCACATCTAGTTTTTAATGGCAAGTTATTGTCTTTTAATGTACACATATCAACATCTTCTGGTTTCGTTAATTCTGGAACGTTGGACTGATTTTCAAAAGTGTCATTAAATGACTTCTTAAACAGTGGATCATGATGGGATATCTCTAAGGGATAAATTTTTTGTACACGTCTATCAACTTCTCCATTAGCCGTTTTTACTCTTACCACTCGAACATGATTGTCTTTTCCTGGGAATGTGGAGACGTTTCTTCCCAAGGGCAAATCTATTCGTTTCTTATTGTCGTAGCATATCAAAACAACATCACCAGGCTTTAAATCTCGTATTAGATGTTTATTCTTGAGCGAGTTCTGGACAAAAAAGACTAAAGTACTCGTCCCTGAACCCTTTTCGAAAGGAGTCTCTTAAAGATTGCTGATATCTCCTTCTTTTTGTGCTGTTAACAGTATCTAGGTGTTCTAAATCAGGTACACCGATGGCTCGTATATTTTGAATGAAAATTGATGGGGTGAGTGGGAGTAAGTCCTTTGAATCTTCTGAAATGTAAGTAAGAGGCCTGCCGTTGATGACAGCTTCCACAACGCACAAAATAGTTAACATTTCTTCATACATGAGACAGGTTTTTCCTAAAACTCTTCTTAGTAATCATTTGAACGATTCTCTCTTACCACCCACCCCACCATGCTGCAGTGGGTGGGTTGAATTTCCACTGTGTCCAGAATATTGAAGCACATTATGATTGAAGCACATTATGAACATTAATGATTTTCTACCAATCATTTCATTTCAAAAGATTATCCGTTACGACGAAATTACTTCTATTGTTACTATACATTATTTTAGGCCGTCCTCGTCGAGCAATGAATCTCCTAAAACCTAACATGAAGCAGCTTGTTGACAGGATTTGAATGAGTTCCAGATGCACGGCTCGATATACGGCTCAAGTAAATAGGAGAATCCAAACTTTTTTGCCATCTTTCAAATGAATGGACCTGCTAAATCTACCCCAGAAACTTCAAATACCAAGGTATCGCGAATTCTATCTTCTGGTAAGGGTGTTGGCACAGATTCCACTCTCCTTGAATTATGTCTCCTGCATCGAACACATTTCAAGATCACTCTTTGGATGGTTTTTCTCCCCCTCAAGATCAATAATTGTTGTCGGATATCAGCCAACACAAATTGTACTCCAGCATGTAAAGACTTCAAGTGTCTCTCGAGTATCAATTTATAAACAGTCTCATGTTTTGAAGGAAGAAAAATCGGGCACAAAAAATTATCATCATCATTTCTTCTGGAAATTTTTGTCTTTAGTCTGCGAATATCGTCGTTGTCAATAAAACTACAAAGAGTTTTTACATCTTCTTCCCTCAAAATGTTTCAAGTTGAACAAGCTTCATTAATTTTTTCTCTCCCGATTCTAATTCATTCACTGAAAGAACTCCTTTTTGTATTTTGCTTTTTCAGGTATTATTGATAAATCAGTACATCCAAGCAAGCATTCTCAATATTTGTGAGCACTTAGAAAAACGTCTGCAGTACCATTGAACATCTGCATCATTACTAACAAGAGAAGAAATAATACTATTTCGTCCTTTTAAAATATCCTCTTCTTCTTCATTGAATTCATTTTTTGGCCAATTCTTCCACACGTAATTTTAACCATGATGGTCCCTCCCACCACCTTGATTTTTAGATGACTTTAGTGGAACAACCTTTGGAAGGTAAGTCTGCTGGGTTCTGCTCCCCGGGTTTGTGTCTCCGTGAATTCTTTTCCGTTAATGATCCGATTTCTTTCACTCGATTTTTGACAAATACACCCCAGTGCTCTTCACTCTTAATCCAGCAAAGACCTGTTGAAGAATCGATCCAATAAATGATAAGTACTTCTTTTAGATCCATCGCTTTTATTGCTAGTGAAGCAAGACGTGATCCAATGCAACAGGCAAGTATCTCCAACCGTGGAATAGTCATCTTGTGTAGTGAAGCTACTCTAATTTTGGCTTGTATAAAATGTAAGGACACTTTTTCTTCTTGTATCTTTCGAAGGAATATAACTGTGTTGTATGCGAGTTTACTGGCATCAGAAAATACATGAATACTAAATTCAGTTTTAAAATCACTCATACCTGAGCATCTTGGAATTTTGACCTCAATCAATAAGGACAAATCGTCATGCCAGGTCTCTAACTCTTTTCGGTAAATTTCTGGTAATTCTGTATCCTATCCTATTTTAAGAGTCCACGTGTACTGTACTATGATTTTAGGAGGTAGAGTGACTGGGCACAAAATACCAAAATGATCAAAAATCTTTTGATCTGTAGACAAAACACGTCTTCTTGTAAGGATAGGTTTCACTTCTTTAATATTGCTCAAATCGCAAAGGATGCTATCATGCTGTTTGTCCCAGAGTAAGTAGGCTCTTGAGTAGGCTCTTCACCATAGGAATTGCCGTGCGAGTATTCCCATCCTCTGAGATCAAAACATGCACCATGTAGCAATTGGGTAGATTCTGGAATAAGTTTCTCAAGCTTGCGTTGACTAGGTACTGAAGTTATGGAATTGTCAACATAAAAAGACTTTTTTAAACAATCAGCAGTGTCTTTAATATCTGATGGACCTGCTTCTAGAATTGCATTTATTACTGCAGACGAAAGGAAAGGACTACGCGTGAGTCCAAAAATAACTCTCTTGTGTCTAAAAATCTTAAATTTTATCTTCTCAAAATCTTCCCAACAGAGGAAACGAAGGAAGTCTCGATCTTCGTTAACAACGGAAATTTGCAGGAAGCTCTTTTTAATGTCTGATACCACACCAATGCTGTCCATCCGAAATCTCATTAATAATGGTGGTATTTCTTCTAAAAGCTTAGGTGTCCTTTTTCAAGACAGTCATTCAGCGAAGGAAAACCTTTTTCATGTGAAGAGGCATCAAAAACTGACCTTATACGAGTTGTAGAATGTTCCTTAAAAACTCCTCTGTGAGGTAGGTAGTGAGAAGCTTCCCCGATTTCAGATTCTGGCATCACTTCGATTATTTTAAAGTCTTCCCATTCCTTTAAAAGCTGCATCATAATCTTCGTATCTGCCTTTGAGCTTCATTGAGCTTTGAGCTTCGTTTGAGCTTCATTGAAGTTGAAATGAATCTTCTTTCAGCAGCTGACTTATTTTGCTAGAGATAATCTTTCCAGCCATGGCAAATGAACTTCGTAACGTCCATTTTTATTCTTCGTGACTGTTTTCTGAAAATAATGAAATGTTGCTATTTCTAACTCTTTTCTCGACTTTGTCTCTGTAGGATCTCTTATACCTAAAATGTCAGTATCCCATAGTTTTGTTATGCTGCAGTTCTGAGAAAGGAGTGAATTTATGATGAGGCTTGCAAATCCATTTTCTGTTTCTTTTGGAACTCTCCCCATAATGATCCAGTTAAATTTTGTTTCTGTAGTCGTTAAACCTCATTCCAGTTCACACATGTTTCCAGTAAAAAGTTATCCACAAATGTCAGCTCCAATGAGTAATTTAATTTCCGGTTGGCATTCACCGTAATCAGTTTTCCAAATTTTCAGGCTTTTCAGCTCTTTCTAGCAAGGTCCTTTTCGTAGTCTTGGCAAATTTCCGCAAATAGCATTTTGATCCAGAACTTGAAAAGTACAGTTGTAATTATCTTTCAAGTCTGCAACTGTTATGTTCTAGCATTTGTGAGATTCATTCTGTATAGTGGAACCTCCGAATAAAATATGAATAAAATCTTTTGAGCCTTTTTTCACACAACCCATTTTATGGACAGTTTTTTTTAGAATGTACGACTGCTGTGAGCCACTGCCAACAATCGCACGAACAGTCCGTTCTTTGGTGTTTGATTTTAACTTCACTAATAAAGTTTGTGAAAGAACCTCTCCAGAACAGCTATTACTAGATAAACAAGTTTTTCCGTTGTCATTTCTCTGTACTTCTTTTTACTTCTGGTTGATTTTGAGTTCAGCGCACATCACAGTCCAATGTTTTTTTCCACAATTGATGCACTTTACAAATGTTTTACACGCTTTTAGACGGTGTCCTACCTTAAGGCAGCAAAAACAAGCTTTTTCTTGTTTTATCTTTTCTAGTTTTTCTTCATAAGACTTCCTAGATGCCAAAAAACAATCTTTACTTTCATGTACTTTTTGGCAGCAAATACAATTGGCAAACGTTTCTTTTTTCTGGTAACCAGAAAATAAATCGTTTGCAGTCGGTACTACTTTATCATGCGCATTTGGCGATATTTTGTTTTTCGTTAATTTAGGCTTCTTGAAGTCAAATCCACCAACAGCCATTGAAATTCTCTGTTCCCTTTCTACCTCACTTCTCATAAATGACATCAGACAATCAAGTCTATCTTTCGAAGTGTCTTAAATTTTCGTCTGTCTTTGCCACACTCTAAGAAGCTCCTCAGGAATACATGACTCCACTAACGGGAATAAAATTGCATCATACATTTTAGTGGTTATACCCAATGATTCCAAAGCCCTTAATTGGGATTCTATTTGGTCGTATAGAGAAGGAAGCGAAAAAACCATTTGTTATTTTGTGTTTTGTATGACTAAAGATAAGAGTTCTCTAATGTTAAACTCAACTAAAACATCATCTTTGCCAAATCGAGATTTGAAGGTTTCTATGGCTTTTGAATACTTTTCGGTTGTTGACGGACAACTTAAAACAAGTTCTCTAGCACGAGAATTGTCAACTGTACACTGTATAAGATACTGAAATTTATCACCAGGATCTAAAATTAAATCTTCATCTATTTTTTAAGCATTAACCAAAATGATAACCAGCCTTTTATACTACCGTCATATTTGACAAGTTCAATTTCAGGAAGTTTAAATTTACGATTGGAATGTTCCCTACTTATTGATAAATTTTCTTCATCGAGCTCTTTAAAACACTTATCAATAATAGTTTACACTTTATAATAATTATTACTATAATCATCAATTAACTTACTTTCATTTTCAATATATTCCACAGATATATCGTTTGATTGTGACATTAGATCTAATATTTCGCAGTCTAAAGTTTGAAGTTCTTCTTTTTTTGCTTTCAATGTTTTAAATTTGACTTTAACTTCCAATAATTCATCCGTTTTTTCTGATTTTACTTCCCCCAAAATCTGGTTGCATAATCTTGTAAAAGAGCTACGAACAATCTTCCGTTGTTTTTGAATTTTATCCATTGTATTATTGAAAATACTTCATGTGCAAGTTCGAATTACTTCTTAATAATATCACGTCCTCAGGTCACCAAAATATTGCGAGACTCTATCAGAAAGTAAAATATTCTGTCGTTCTCTACTTCCACGCTAAATACTAAATCTGACTCCAACTTTTATTAAAAATTACATTTTATTTAGATAATAATTTTAAGACGATCGTTTTTTGTTCCATAAAAAGAAAAAGTAACGTTGCCATAGCAACTCGGCAGTTTTGAAAGAAATCAAAAAGTTAGCTTTTAGCTTACATAGAAAGTATTCAACAACTTTTGACAGTCTGATTTTTATAAATGATTGTTATGTTTATTTGTTGTTTCAGTGCATATGTTGAAATAAAAATATTTTCTTGAAACATGTGGTGCATTCTTTTACAATATCTATAAGTCTTTAAATTTAGTTTTTAATTTAAGTTAACTAAAATAATTTATGACGTTGTTTAGGTTACAAAATAAAAAGGATCCAGTCAAACTGATGATAAAAGCATGCATGTAGGTTTATTTTTTTATGACAGAAACTAACTTTGCATTTATCATTTTAAGAACAGTTAATTTCTTATTGCTCTTATGATCACTTTTATAACATTGTGTTTTCTTAATTATCTGAGACAATACTCACAATTGAAATGAAAACTCAATCGTGATAATCAAATAGTGTTAATTTACAATGTAAAAAAATGTTTGATAATGAATAATTAACTATGGTAATGTTTGGTATCAATTCTATAATGGTATCGCAAGAACATCTTTATTCAACAAGTGAAGGAAATAACACATAAAATAACATTTCCTCAGTCTGACCTAACAAGGGTCTGTCCAGACATTTTGTGAAAGGTCCGTTTTCGTAAAATTGTGAAAATTGTGTAAAATTGTACTCGTAATTTGTGAATATAAAATCTCATTCACAAACAAGGGTCCTGCTTTTGTGAATTGTGCATATAGTTCGTTTACATCTGTCTTTCTCTTCCTTCCCCTTCCTTGGAAGGGTTTATTTAATTAATAAAACAATAATGAAGATAAACAAATTTGTGAAGAGTCCAATTAAAAGATAAATTATTATTATTGAAGGGTCCGTTTTCACGTTAAAATATTTTAAAAAAGGGTCAGTTTTTATGAAAAGATATTTTGTGAAGGGTCCATTAACGGACCCAAGTTTCATCTAAACAGACCCGTGCCTGAGAGCACATATTTCCAATTTTAATTCTTCTCTCATTGCATCAAACAAGTTGAGCATCGCAAAAACTTTCCGAATCCGTTTTTTTTTCTTCACAAAAATATAGTTTCTCTAAATATTCCATTGATAACAGGACACATAAGGTACGGCAAATAAATTAATCAGCTTAGATTCCTACAATCGAACACGTGCACTCATAGAATAATAATTTACAAGACAGGGGATAACATACGAGACCCTCGCAGAACCACTCAAGAAAAACTAAGATAGTGCCACTACCGTAACTCACTCTGTTGTAATACAAAAGGAAAGAAGGAAAGAAGGAAAGAAAGAAGGAAAGAAGGAAAAAGGAAAGAAGCAAAACACACGAATTCGAAGGTAAACAAATTTCTCAACCAATAGGAACGTCTCGTTTAGAAGAAAGACAATATATAAATATGCTTATTAATAATAATATTTTACAATTTCCTTAAGTTTGAAAAAAAATGAAACTGCCATTTTACTATTCCTTTTTTTCATTTCTAATATTCATACATAGATGGTGCCATTAGATGATATAAAAATTTAATGCGTGTCTCTGATTCATTTAAAATAATTAATAATTTACGCGATAAAAATTAATTTACCATACACAAATTGTCATTACCAGAGGATATCCTTTTTAATAATATAACTAAAGTATTGCCACCAGAGAAAAGAAATGGTATAATTTAANTGTCTATGAGAGGTACTAGAAACTAATTTGTAGATGTTTTGTTGTCACTTTGACGTCATATGTATATAATGTATGTGTACACTTATATCTAAATTATGATGGAATTTCACCTTTTTAAGACATGTTGGCTGTTTAAATGTATTATTTCTACTCATATCTTATGTTAATTTCGTATGGCATTGTTTACTTAATTGGACTCCTGTGAAAAACTAATCTGCAAAATAGTATTGCACTATTTCGCTATATAGTAATAGTAAAAATAAAAAAATAAAGAACAAAGTAATCTCTAATAAAACTTGTATATTGAAATTTTCAACAATATTCGTCAATTTAAGAATTATTTACTTTGGAATGATATCAATTTCCTATGAGGAACAAATTTACCCTCAATAGGTGTTTCAGGCATGTCTAAAATCCTGCTGTTCAAGCATAAAAACAATGTTTCAAATTTCAATGGAAATTTGAACAGAATAAAATTAAATCCTTTAAATGAAAATGTAACACACGAAACATTGTTTTTTTAATTTGAAGTGCGAAGTATATTCCGACGCAATTCTTATTTTGGAAAAGCTGAGCAGTCCTTCCTTCTTTTGAATTTTGAACTAAATTGCATTTCTAGTCCAAAGATTTCCTTAAAAAGTTTTATCATTAAAGGAATTTTCGGAACTAGATCTGCATTTTGAAATCTGTGCTAAATAGGCACTGTTCAAAAAATAGGGATGCGATGGGAGCTTAGTTGATATATTAAAGCAGCTAAAGACATCCTTCGTGCGGATAGATTCCATTGTTTGTTCACCCTTGTTATTTTAACATTCAAGTTTCAATTTAGATCCAAGAACAGGAATTTCTATCTTAAATATATTGCAAAGATGAGTAACTGTGAGTTTGGAATTTCAGTTGAATGTCTTGAAACTTCACGAATGTGCATTGTCATGCTATAGTCAAATTTCTACATAAATAGAAATTTAATTTAGGCAGTTACTTGATTATTGTAAAAGCTCAAGTAAAATTCCGAAATATTTTTATCAGATTTAGAACTTTATTTAGGCAATAAAAGATAATTTGTAAGATTTTGTTCCGAAGAAATCCGGTCAATTATTAATATTTTATTTTGCCTTGTTTGTCTCGAATCATATTTTTGCTTTTTTATTTACGAAAATAATAATGTTTCTTCCAATTATGCATAATATATTAATATTCTGATTTCAAAATATTACAGAAACTAGTCTGACGATCAAATTTGAGAAATGCTGAGTAATTTTTTTTTCTAAGCTAAGAGTATACTTCTTATAATTTAGGCAATTACCCTTTTTCCAAATATTTTATTACATTTAAAAAAAGTAACATCAACTAAATTGTTTCAGCTCACTTACCCTCGTAATCAATCTAATTTCTCCTTGTTTATTTTTTCTTAAACGTAAATATTTTCCACAAAAACACTAAACATTTTGCTTTCAAATTATACAACTCTTTCCCCTTTATGCAACAACATTTTGTCAATATTTTAATCGAATCGAAGTAGACGATTTCCTAATTTGAAAACAATAATCTGAAACGGAAAAAATAACTTGAAAAATACAGAGGGTGAAATGCAATAAAGAATGAATAAGACAGGAATAAAAATGTAGAATAAAGGGAAGAAAATATTGTCAATATTACATAATAAAAATTAAACTAACAATTAATCCACTAAAATAATAGTAATTCGAAATAAAAAATAAAAAACATATGTTCTAAGAGGCAATTATATATAATAGATAAACATTTATATAAATTATTCTAACTCTATATTTGTGGAAGTAACACATTGAAAAATAACTTAGTTAACATACCTGAAGGTAATAATTCATAATTAAAGAGTTAGTAATTAAATCTCACCAATTTGTTTACCTTAAAATTATTAATTTAACAAAAATACACCATATTAAAAACAGAATTAAATTAATGACATTCATTTCAAATTAGTTAAAGCATGCATTTTAATTTGTTAAGGTTAAATATAAAAAGTATATTTATGTTATAAAACAAATATTTCATATATTGTATGCGAAACCACATATATGTAACACTAAAAGATCAGCACAATTTTAATAATATGTAAATTATGGCTGATTCTTTTCTGATTTTTCAGACGATATTTTTATTTTATTAAGTGGGTAAATTATTAAGCACTACTAAAATTAATTTGTAGCTCTTAAAAAATATGCACCCTGCATAACCTTATTAGCATAATAAAACAAATTTATCCTAGCATCAGAAAGGCCCTGGGTTCGAATCTCCGGCAAGGCATGGATGTTTCTTTCTCCCTCTGTGTACTCTATATCCTTTCTCCTTTTATGTGTGAATGTGACCAGCCCTATAAACGGGTTGTGGTTGTGTGAATGGCGTGGCAGAAGTTGAATTCCTGGCCACAGATGGCGCCACTGAAAAACAGGAACAATCGCACTACCACTGCCTAAACAGACATACGACAAAAGAAAAAAATATTGTAATTTAGCTGTTTATTTATGAGAAAGATATGAATTGAAATTCATATTTCTGCCGAATTTTTTAGTTCATTTTTTTCCACTTATTTTTGCCATAGTAAGAAGAAGAATTTCATCGGTCTTTCCAGAATATGTGAACATGGATTCCAGAACATCCATGCTATATTATTATTTTAGAAAAACACCAAAACTGTTAACATAGAATATTCCTTTTTAAGCTAAACTCTCCCAACTTAACAAAACTGCCATAAAATGACAAGCTGGGCTTCGGGATGTTAAGTCACACGGAGAAAAATGGCACCCGATTTTAACACACTGTTCCTTTCTTAAAAATTTGGATACTGAAACGGAACAGGAACCACACCGATAACCTCAAATTTATTTTAGGAACTTTTATTTGTTTGTTACTTAATTTGCTTTTGCGAGTCTAAAAGTAGTTATTTGGTTCAAAAAATGGGGTAGATGAAAATACATCTGAATCGGTCTAACTTCAAAAGTTTAAAAAATATAGTAGCTGAACATAAAACGACTTAAACTATTCTTTAGAATAAAAGAGAAAAAAATTTAACGTTTTTCTGGTTATTTTTACATCCAAAGTGTATTTATAAACATAAAAACAATTAAATTTAACACACGTAAAAATGATAAAATTTTATAAACACAACAAATAACAGTAATAAAATTGCATCTATCATCATAGCAATTTGGAATTGTATGACAACCCAGACATACAATTTAATAAAATACTGTAGAGTATATGAGCTATTTGATTAAATCCTGGACAAAATCTTGTTCCAATTATTTTCCTAGACCGAAACAGACATTTAAATAAGTTCACATTTTATTTCCTGTTCAAGAAAACAGAAAATTAAATATATTTATAATGATATTCCTATCATTTTTGAATCCCCAAGTAAAGATCATTATTCTTAAACAGGGCTTTTTACAAAGCTCTATTGACCAACAGTTTTATACTTCGCAATAATTTCATATAAAAGTTATATTTGGCATAATTATTATATCTTAAAACAGTTTATTTTGGCATCCACTAAATATTCCTACGTGCTTATTGTTTTTAAAAATTGTTAACATATTGAAAAAGCAAGGAAAAAAAACGGAAATTTTACAATTGTCTCTGAAATAATATAACTATTTTAAGTAGACATAAGAGCTCAATCAAACTATTGATACATTATAATATAAAGCAGTGAAAAATTTCAAATTTACTCCAAATCTAAACACTTCTCTATGAAAATGATATTATTTCAGTTCTCATTCCGATGAGCATATCTTACTTCTTGTTTAAAACTAACTCCCGCTTGGTGATTAAGTAAATATATTTCTAGTCTAGAAATTTCATTACAGAGAAGAAAACTACCTAAAAGGATATTTACTTTAGATTATCTATATTCTGTACATATATCATCAAAAGAAATATTTATCTTGTGCATCAAGATCCTTTAAATTATATGTTTATCTTTTCAACTAAACATTGCTTGTGAAATATCAATGTTTTGAAAGAAAATGATTTTGAACTTAAATAATATAGTTGTTTTGAAAAATAATTTAATTCTATATGTTTTTTGGGCTCTACCTGTGTATGCTTGTATCTATAAATAAATTTTTGAGTACTTATTTTTTTGAGTACTTATTTTTTTGAATTCCTAGTTATAGGTTTTTATAACAATGCAAATAAATTAAATTACTTTCCTCAGAATTGGTTATGGTTTGCTGTTTTTTTTGCTATTTCTGTGTGTTTTACATAACTCAAATTTTATCAGGTTTAGAAACCATGTAACCAAACTTGAACAACTTTTATATCTGAAAATGTCTTAAAAACCTATAGAATCAAACAAAAAACCTTATTTTTTAATAATTTACAAGTAGAAGAAAGCGGCTATTACTTTTTGGAATAATACCTATGGCTCCAAATTATGCAAATAAATTTTATGGAAGAAACCGAGAGCAATTAAATCACATTTATTCCTTCGCTCAATTTTCTAATCTAAAAGTGAAATGACTCAATCCGTGAAAATTTAGAATCACGGATAGAATCATTTTTCTGGAAAATTTATAGGTCTGAAAAAAGTCGGTCTAAGCTGTAGAAAAATTGTTAAACTTTAACCAGATAATATTAGCTTCCTATGCTTGCAGCATGTAAGAATCATATTTGAAGAACATGAAAAGGAATTAGCTAAAGAGATCAGATAAAGTAAAAAGAAATAAAAACATAGTTACTAATCTACAAATTTTATAAGGTAGGTACAGATGGGTGACAAAATAATACGAACACCTGTGAAATATCAGAAAATCTTCATTATAGGGAGTTGGACCACCCTTTCACTGAATTACAGATTTAATACGACGTGGGATCGATGCATAAAGGTCATGGACAACGTTTAAAGGAATATTAAGCCGTTCCTCTTGCAAAGCGGCCTCTAATTCCAAAAGATTTGCTGGAGGTGGGAATCGGGAACGAAATTTAGACTCCAAATATTGCCACAAACGTTCAATAATATTTAAGTCCGGAGACTGAGGGGGCCAGACGAGATGCTCAACTTCATTGTCATGCTCTTCGAACTATGTTTGAACTTACCTAGAGGTGTGGATAGGGGCGTTGTCGTCTTGAAAAATCGGTCGCTCTCCAGGAAGTACAGTCTGTTCAAAAGGATGAACATGATCCGCTAGAACGCTAAGATAGGCATTAGATTTGATTCTCCCATGCAGACGTACTAGTGGCCCAAGATCACGCCAAGATATCGCACCCCAAACCATAATGGAGCNATGAAGTTAAGCATTCAATCTTTGAATCTTTAAGCATTTAGCTTTTGCATTTAGTCGATCAGAAAGATTACAATCCTTTAGGTGGGGATATTACTTTATCAGAAGTGTGACACAAATGTTATTCTTCGAGAAATGCTAAAGCACAAATAAGAACACGCAATATTGCTTCAAGGGATATTTTCAAATATTTAGACAAAAAATTATGCAGGCCTACACATTTTCTAGTGTAAGAATAAATTTTAATACATACGAATCAACTATACTTAGATGTATATTAATTTAGATTTCTGAAAAAGGAATTGGATCATATTTATCTCATAGTTAAAAATTCAAAAGAAAATTTTCGTGATAAAGATTTAGGAAAAATATTCTAAAGAAGTAAAAACTGCGGAATCGGAAACTGCGGAAAATTAACTAATAATAATAATATAAATTTATAAATTCTCCAGCACAAATATGAACTTAATTAAATGCTTCGAAATAAATCATAAAGTAAAAAGTTCTTGATTAGCTTAACATGTAATATTTCTTTATTAATATTAAGAAATAATACACATTAAGTTTTACGTTTATGATTAGACTGAAAAAAAAAGAATTTTTAAATATGAGACCTACTGTTAATGTTTATGCAAAATAACTAAAGTGATTATGCAAATGAAATTTAGAAACTGTATAACTCTTTAATTTGCACATAACTTATTATTCATAACCGTACCTGAATTTTTAATTTAATTGAAATTTCAGTTTGCTTAAGGTTCGAAAACAATACTTTTATAGAATAAACAAGTAAGTATAGTTTAAAAACACAACTGATCTCTTAACTATATATTTTATTTAAACAGCAACGAAAACATAAGGAAACCAATTGTCTTTATTATCTTTGTAAGAGTGTCTCTAATACGTAAACAATGTTTTGTAAAATAAAAATAAATTATCTTTCTGTATTGTCTAAAAATTTCCTATTTCCTTCAAAAAGATTCTTTCACAAAATTTCATTTTATTGGCATTTTTCTACTGTTTTAAGCTCGCATTTTCTAATTACTTAGCGTAATGATATTTAAAGGCATTGTTCTATCGTTAAAGAAAATTTCTAGTAAATATAATAAGCACGCTTTGCTTCAATTTTCGTAATTTAGATTTTGCTTAAAGCAAACTACTCTCTTTTGTATTCAAAGAACTAAAAAAAAAAAATTCTTTTTATTTTGAAACTTAATTAGTCAAAGTATGTCTTCCTTTTTTATTATATTAATTTATAAAATTTGAATATAACACACTTTATATTTTCATATTAGTTAAGTAATTAACACTACAATAACAATAAGGTACTTAATAGACTAAGTGCGCCTGTAAATAAAGAACTGGTATAGATTAAGTCTTGTGCTGACTACAAATAAATAAAAAAATACCTCGTAGGACAAATGCAACGCTATAAGGGTAAAAAATTACCCTTAATATATAATATGGTAATCAATAACTCCTAATTTTGAGTTCAAGAGAATCTAGGTCTTAGTATACATCCGTTTAACTTCATTTTTTTTATCTGGAGTTTAATATATTACCTACATAGCATAATGAATTTCTAAAATCTTAATTTCCTTTTTATCTTAGTTTATATTTTATCTAGGAGATTTGGAAGTAATAACTATTACTTTAATATTTTAAGCAAATAAATTTATTTTTACGGTACCTTAAAACCTTTGAATCAATTGATAGGTTAGCTTATTCAATTTGAAGATGAGATTAAATAATTTTGAACTGTTTATCCCCAGAAAATTTCACTACTACTTCACACTACCTTAAGACAGCTTTCAAAACAAATGAAAATTAATTCTTCATTTTATTCAACACTTAATCATTAGCTTAGATTAAAAAAAATATTTTTCAAATGAAATTTTCTTGAAATATTTATTATTTAATGGGTCATAATGATACAGATTTTAGAAATGATGTAAAAAAGTAAACTAACTACATAAGTAATATTTAAATCCGAAATAGGAAAAGGAACATTATAGTTTTTAAGTAGAACAAATGGCTTTTTTAAAAGAGTCAGCTTCTCTTGCATAATGCAGAAAAAAAATTTCATTAAAACTCATCAAAAGAGAATTTTTTTTTCAAAGTATTGTTAACTTTAATGTCCAATTATTAAAAATGAAAAATGAAAAAAAAATTCAAATAAAATGACCACTGTATATTCTATCTCCTTTGTTAAATTTATAAAGAGAATTTGGTAAAAACTATAGAAATATTGTAAAATTCAAAAGGTTTCTGACTCTATGGGACGGCAATTTTAGCACACCAATTGCAAAATAGAAGAGCTGCCTTGTAATTCCATACTTAGTGAGATTAACAGCAAAAATGTTCCAAAAGGCTATTTATTGTATCCAAATAAATAACCTTCCATAAAATCATCAAATGTTAGGGCGGAAAAAGAAGATTAAAGTGTTTATAAAAGTTTTCATATTTAGATTAATTTATGGTTCATCATCAGGTTTTAGTTCGTCCATCAGTGTCTACTTTAAAATACTTCAAATAACTCGCTTTCTTTAATGTGTTTAAAGTGCTAAATAGGGAGTATTCGGTATTTGGAAAAATTGATAATAATAAAAAAAAATTAAGATTAATAATAAGAAATTTCAATATCCGAGTGAACCATATTTTTTTTAAACTTATATCGATTGATGTTCCCCAAGCAAAACATTCCTAGCAGGTACACTGTAAAAAAATCGGTTCTAAATTACGGTAAAAAGTTCCGGCAATTAAAGTCCCAGTACTTTTTACCGTAAAATCCGCTTTTACAGGAACATGCTACTGAACAAAAATCTGATACACAGCGATATTTACAGTGTTTACCGTAAAGTTAGTGAATCACTGTAAATAAATAAAAATTAGGGCATAATATTTTACGGTGAAAGGGGATTTCACGGTAACATGGATTTTACGGATGATGCAGGAAAAATGCCGGTACTTTATACTGCAATTTTATCCGACATTTTTTATAGTGTATCTGGTACAAAAAGAAATCCCCATAAATAAGTTTTAAATAATAGCTTAAAATATATTTTGGAAAATATTTTTGAACATAATTTTTTTATTGAATTTCAGGAAATTTTGTTTAGGCGTTATTTATAGATCATATATGATGATTATAAGTGTCGCTCATTAATCGCTTTATTCGTGGAAAACTATTGGAAAACCTTATCGTTTATTTATTATTTATTAAAAAAGAAAACCAATAATTTATTAAAAAGGAAAATCAATATTCGTTTATTTATTAAAAAGGAAAACCAATAAAGTAATCATAATAAAGTTTCGAAAATAACTAAAAAGATCACATTTTTTCTTTGCAAAAACATATCAGAAAATTTTTTCAGAAAAAGAGAAGTTACCTGCTTATTCGAAAATTAGCACGGAAATAATGTAAGTATCTACATTAGAATAAGTTGAAAAAATTTGTATTTCGGAACGCCGTAGTGTTGAAAAGCTGCCTTTTAGGAAATGATTAGAAAAGATATAACGGCATTCTTAAAATTGGTTAATATCTTACATTTGTGCATCATACTTAAAATATTTGTTTTTATTCATTTATTAAGTTTGCTGAAACTTTTGAACTAAATGCTTTTATGCTTGTTTGTTAGTTTGAATGACCTAAATAAATTAAATTCTGATCAATAATTAATTTTTTTTTTTACGCTAGCACTACGTTTTCGAGTCTTAGGGAGAGAAAAAACGTACTTTCGCCAACTTTTCGTAATTTTCACTGTGTATCGTGTCTCTCCTTATGCTGCTTACGAACAGCCCTGCCCATTTTAGGATGGTTGCCCAATAGGTTCCATACAATTTTTTTGTGGTGTAGTAACACGATATTTGCAGTTTTACGAAGAGTTTCAATGTAGTAAAATTAGTTTTTTTTGAACTGCTTCTTACAGATTCTTTTTTTATATCTGCTACGCATCTGAAGTCGGATTTTATGGAGAAATGAGGTATAACTGATCTGTACTTTACTGAAGCACGAATCTCTAGCCTCATGTTCAAATATTTTATTCGAAACCCATGTTTCAAGTTTGACACACCTTTGGTGCTTCTCTAATACTCGTAGCGTCAGAGTTATTATGTGATTTAATATTATCTTCACTTAAGTCGTGTATGCAGCGTAATGGAGGGTTGTACCACGCAAGTATTTTGATTGATGATTTCAAGGTAATCCCTAAGTTCGAAGTTTTTATTTGCAGGAGAAAAACTTTTTCACAGTCTATTTTTTTCAGATGCCTTGCTTTGAAGATCTATCTTATACGCAACCGAAGGACTTAAGGCAAAAGTGAGCTTTCTGGAATGGGGAAAATGAACTGGATGGCGCTTTCCGAAATCTTTTGGACAATGCTTAAAAGTTACATTTGAAATTTGCAGAAAAAATTGATTTCTGCCAGGAATTTTCTGATCAAAGACTGAATTTCGTGATGCTAAAGATAGACTTTCAAGCTTCCGTTCACTTTCAATCAATTAATTGGAATTCTTATTCGGTATATTCTTCCACAATGCGGTTTGAGTTAAATGAATATCATATTAAATTGCCCGTCAAGTTTGGCTCCATGTGTATAAGAAAATTACCAAAGTTTCCGTGTCCCTCTTAGGCAGTGGAAGGAAACTTCGAATAGAATATATGAACATGAAGTTAGAGATGGATTTATCCGAACTGCAGTGAGATCTAAGGTCAGCTAAACTTAATTTCCCAAAAATATCAGCATTTAAATGTGCAGTAAATATAAAAAAAAGAATTTTAACAATGAATTAAGCTGAGGAGTCCTACTCAATTGAAAATCTTTGTACATATAGTTGTAAATCTATTCAAAAATCAATTTAGAAAATTGAATAGTTTGTTCAGTAGGAGAAACTCAACATGCAATCATCTTTAAATTTCGAGTTCCATGGTTGCTCTGATCTAACATAATGAGCGAAGAGATACACGGTGAAAAGTTTGAAAAATAATGAACATATGTTGTTATTTTTATAAAAAAACGATGCACGAATGTAAAAAATTAAATTATGGATCAGAATTTAATATGCTTAAGACATCTAAACCATTTAAAATTTATAAATAAAAATTGAAACGTATGTTACCATTTTAAAAAAAATTAAGAAAGTGTGATTATTTCATGTTTTTAATAATTTGAAGTACGATGCATGAAAAGAAAAATTGAACTATTTAAGTTTCTTTCTTCTTTTTTTCCGGCTATTTTATTTTTATTGCAATAGGCACATTTTCCACGCTAAAACGTTCAGAAATTCCAAAATTTTTTTTTCCAATCAACTCTAATCTCTCTATTTTACAATAAAGATATACATTAGGATTAAAATTACAAACATGTATAACATATTTATAATAAGGAAAGAATCAAGTTTAAAAACAAACATTTATGTGTTTCTAAGATAAGTTAGATATACTAAGTGACGATTAAAATGTAAATGATTTTCTAAAGGAAATCCAATGAAATTTAACGAAACTGAAATATTTCATTTCGCTATCGGATTAACATAAAAATTATTCGAATGCTTGAATATCCATGTTGTAAACAACAGACAGAATTATTACTTTAACATTTGTTGGCGCATTCTAAAAATGTTTTGACAGTTAGTTTTAACTCTCTCCACTTTTATATGCATTTCAACCTCATTATGGGTTATTGATTTCTCATTTTTACATTTATTCTTTCACTGTTTCGAAACTCGGAATGATATCTTACTTTCATTTCATGAAATTAAAAGCAATGAAACGTTTCGTTTTTCCTTCAATTTTAAAGAACTTCAAAATCTACACAATCGATATTTTAAATTAATTTTTCAGGATGTCATTTGCTTTTCATTTATTTAAAGCTTGGTGCAATTAGAAAATTTTACATTGGTTATTATTTTTTTTCATTTATGAAATTGATTTGATGCAGTCCATAACTTAAACATGCATGCATACAAGATATTTTCAAGTATACTTATTTTATTTTCAATTCAAAAGGATGCTCTTTGACTAACAATTTTATACATTATTTTAATTGAAAATGAGATTAAACAATTTAGAACAAAATTGGCTGTTAAATATTAGCAAATTAAAACACAAAAATTTGCTCATTTATTATGCGTGTTTATTATTTTGTCATTGAGTGCCCATTTTAAGTGAGTTTAAATATTATAGTCTTTAAATTATATTATTTTAAGAGATTTTCATTGTTAGTTCCCTGTTTTTTGCACATATGTTAAAGTATCCCAAGTTTTGTAGAGAAAAGCTATTTAGAAGTTATGAGAATACAATACAGACGGATAAACTTAAGACGTATACCATTAATTGTTACTGAATTCAATTTAGTAAGAGGATACTGGACCGAAAAATCAGGAGTTTTAATTTTTCTCAATATACAATGCAATTACGTATTTCTCAAAATATGAAAAAAAAATTATGATATAAAATAAAAGGTGAGTTTAAGGTTTTATTTTCTTCCTCATATTGAACATCAAATGTTGCCAAATTGATGAATTAAATTATGTGATTTTTCCATGAATATTTTTTTCCAATCATAAGACGATATAAACCAAAACCAGATTTTTTTATTAAAAAAAATATGATATAATAATACTGATATTTTTATTCGGAAAAAAATTAATCATAATATTTTCAGTTGTATGAAGAATTAGTGTTATTATTTTAAAAAAAAATATTATTTCGAAATTAAGCATAACAATTATGTGCTCATATTTTGTATAATTTTTGTAAGATTTTATGAAAAAAAATGATTAAAATGATTCAATTGTCCTAGTGCATTTGTTTCTAATTATAATAATTTCAAACAGAAAATTTTAAAGCAGCTGCTTCTAATTTTGCGAAATAATTTTAGTAAAATATCGCAGGTAACACATTTATTAAAAAAATTTTTTTTAAACATTTAAAAAAGGCATTTAATAGAGAGAATGATTTTAAAGTGCATCTTCATATAAAAATATATCTGTAATAATCCTTCAAAAAAGTGTGAAACATAATTTTAAGCTTTAAATTCAATATATCAAAGTGTTACTTACCATGCACTGGACAATTTGTCATGCTATGGCATGTAAGCTATTTTTTCATGTTCGTCCATGCGTGTATGAAATTAATTCGCTTATAATATTTTCATTCCACTCAGAACCCTTTATATAGATTTAGGTTTATATACCCAAAACATTTTAAGCTGCTAAAAAAATGCCTTTTTCTAAGTAAAATGTTTCTTTTTTTTAAAAAATAATATGAAAAATTTTCAGCCAGCATAATTTATCTCATAAATCTTGTTTGTTGAAAAATTATTTAATTTTCTTACTGGAACAATGAACACCAAAAACACAAGGAATGGACACGATAAAACAACGCAAAGCAAACAGACGTTTTTTTTTTTTTCGTTTATAACATGTTTTTTTTTTCTTTTAAAAAAATGCTGAAAATTCTAAATTCACTTTATTACATTTTTTTTAAGAATTTTTCAAAGTGCAAATTACTAGTATGAAAAGTAAGAGGAAAATTAACATAAATTCTCAAACTATTATTCAAGAATAAACTTCACCATTTACCAGTAAAAAATAAGTGAAAGTTAAGAAATACAATTTTTTCGTATTCCGAATCATTTATCATAATTGATAGATAGCTGTAAGTGAAAAAGTGCGATGAAGATACACAATTAAAAGATAAACATTATTTTCATGGGTTTTTGTTCGTTAGCTATATGTACTGAAATTTTATTGAATTCCTACTGTTGTTGTTTTATCTTTTTTTGTATAAAAGTTTCAAACATATTTTAAGTATTTAATAATTTTATTATAATTATAAATTTTTAAAAATATATTATAATTTGGTTGTGACATTTTATTTTCGGGGAAAACTAGTTAAACTGAAAGAGGAGGATTATTCTATTAAATGAGCAAACTCAGAATTTAATTACATTAATCTAAAATTAGATCCATTCTAATATTAAATTCATTATGATGTAATTCACTCTGTAACTAGTTTACTGCACCAATTCTATTATTCAAACCATAACTATAATAACTGTAGCGAACTATAAATTCAATAACAGTAATCTGGCAATCGTGATCAATTGGGTTTAAAATTTCTGCTTCATCAAATGCATCTCTGATTGTAATATTTGAATTGTTATTGAAAATGCTATTGTGAATAAATTTTTATGCCTTATTTTGCTCATTTAATTGCTTGGAATTAGTATTTATTATGCACGCAAACTCAGAAAACTAAAGCAAAAAATACTTGCATTTGAATAAAAAGTAAAATCTCTTCTATAATTATACAATAGATCTTTAAGTGTCGAGCTATAGCAACGTTCGTTTATAAAATAATGTATATATTTTATTGTGATCAGAGGTATAAGCAACGAATACTTCAGTAGCTCTAATAAAATAATAAATTTTTGTGTTTGCGTATGGAGCTATGAACAACGAATGTTTTTATGCCTGCAAAATTTTACCTAATGGTAGCATGTTTTACTTACACTGTAGTAACTGAGTACTGAAATGTCATGAAACTTTCTTCGTTTTTGATGAAATATTTCACTGGTACGTGTTCCGAGCAGAAATTTCGTCAAAGTGACAAAATAACTGTCGTCATTTCTTTGAGGAAAAAGATTTCATCAAAATGGCTGAAATACTTCGTCATTCCATTTTCACAAAAAAAAAAATTCGAATGNAAAAAAAAAAAAAAAGGAAAATAAACTGGTAGTGCCTAATGTCTAACTTTTCCTATAATTACTCGTAGTATCTTACTTTTCTTATAATCAAGAGCACAATGTTGGTGGATCAATGCCCGTAAACAATATAAGAAGGACAGATAGAACAAAAAGATAATTTACACCCATGCCCAAAACGGGTTTCAAGCCCGTGATATTCCTGGTACGAGACCAATTTATTGACCACCTTACAGACCGGACGCTCCGTCACTTTATTTTCGATCGACTGGTCTTCATTCTATTTTTGTCGTTCTAGTTAACAATCTACCATAATGCACTACGATAAGGTTTCGAATCGAGAAAACATTTTCATCATATAATTGAGATTTCGCGTCTTGTGACAAATCACATGATTTTGTCTCGAAATGATTCTCAAACTAAAAAATATATATATATCTCATGGATTGCTAAATCATCAGAAATTAGAAATTCATTTCTGAGAGTCTATTACCGTGTTTCAGCAATCCATGCTTGTGCACTTCAAATGTTATGTGCAACATCCGTCTATAAAATATAGCATATTTTCTATCGTGTTCAGAGTTATAAGCAACGATCATTTTAATGGCACGAATAAAATAATTAAGTATTGTATTTGCGTATGGAGCTATGAGCAACGATCGTTTTAATGAATCTAAGTGTAATATAAAGTAGTTAATATTTGAAATCGTCTGTCAACGATCGTTTTTATAGCTGCCAAATTTCACATAATAGTACCGTGTTTAACGTGTGAGCACATTTCAGTAAATAGTGTTTGAGCACTTAAAAAGTTCACGTTTAGTCTAATTATTTTTTTGCAAAAAGATATGTAAAAAAATAAAAATAAAAGTAACGTTGAACTATTCTTTCAAATTAAATAAAGACACTGTAATGACAAATTTTGAGATTATGATTTTTAATTGTGAAATTTAAAAATTAAACTACAAATGATTACTTATATGAAAACTGTTCTTACACTCATTACTTTAGAGATTTTACTTTTTACACTTATCCCGAAAAATATAAAACTAGTTTAAAAATTCTTTTATTAAAGAAAATAACGTGAAAATGAAATATTTATCTGCATTTTTTTTCCATGTCCTTCAATATATTTTTAACAAATGTTAAAATTAACCGATTTTAATTAAGCTAATTCTTGCCTAAAAACTCTTAGTTCTAACTGAAAAAAAAACATTAATATGCATGCGTGCATTTTTAAGCTAGGAATTACTGCTTTTTTTTCTTAAAATTTCGAGGAAAAGGTAAAAATGAAAGAAGTCATAAGAATCCACAAATTAAAATATTTAGTAAACTTTTCTTAAAACTGTTCTTTTTCAAAATAAATGAAAAATTTTTTTAACTGAATTCAGTTGAAATAAATAAAAAAAATAAATCTAAAACTAAAATCAGTAAATAAAAAAAATCTAAAAGCAAAAACAAAATAAAGAAAAGTAATATTACACGAGTTAATAACGTATAATTTTTAAGTTAATAAATTGTGAAAATCGAAAACCTTATTTATATTTTAAAATTTGCAAATTATTTTTGAGAGTGTAAAGTTTTATCATTAATTAAAATACACTCTTATAGAGCTATTATTGATAAACTAGAGTGTAAATGAATAGTGGATTTAATACAGAAGGAAACAGTAATTAACTTCAATATTGTAGAGAACTTCCAAAACTTAAAAAGACACTTCAGTATTAGTTACAGAAACTCTACAGTCTTCATTCGATAGATAATTATATCCTCTCAAAGGTTTCCATTAACGGATTTTAATTTACTCCTCTAGAAGTAAGGAATTACCTGGGGCTGCAAAATCTATTTGATTAGCTTGAACTTTATCTTGTTTATTTCTCTTTTAGCTTTTTGAAACCTACTTCTTCAATGCATCAACCGAGGGAAACTCAATTTCGTGGATTTTCTTTCGATAATCATTGAAAGATAGGCCAAGGGTTACCTGTTAAATCTCATTGGCTTATTCAGCTGGAATTGTAAAATAAATAGATCTAAACCAAAGCATATTACTTTCATTAAAAGTTTCCCAATTATTTTATTGAGTGGTATTTTTATTTGCATATTTTATAGAAAGAGATAAATACCTTGAAGAAAAGTCAACTGAACTGAGCATATTCTCGAAACTTTGAGAACTTATTCCCTTCAGGCTGTCTATCTTGTTATGCATAGGCTTCTTAAACTCGAAATTCGCTGGTTATCTCATCTTTTGTAATTTTCTCCTTTGTTTTACTTTTTTTAATAGATTTTGAGTCAGAAATAGTTTTCAGCACATTTCGGCATCGTGTTAAAGCGGGCTTTTTCAAATTTATTTATTTACTTATTATTATTTTTAGTTAATTTGTTACGTTGGGTTAAGTAAAGTGACACGTGACACTCATGTCTGAAATTTTAAGCTAAATTTGGAACGAGAATATGATAACGATATGTTTGAATCGGAACTGCAAAATCTGTTTAATTAACTTGAACTTTATCGTATTTTTTCTCTTTTAGCTTTTTGAAACCTACTTCTTCAATGCATCAAATGGGGGTAACTCAATTTCATGGATTTTTTTTCAATAATCATTAAAAGATAGGTTAAGAATTACCTGTTAAATCTCACAGGCTTATTCAGCTGGAATTGTAAAATAAATGGATCCAAACCAAAGCATATTTGTTTAATTAAAAGCTTCCAAATAATTTTGTTGAGGGGTATTTTGATTTGCATGTTTTTTAGAAAGAGATAAATATCTTGAAGAAAAGTCAACCGAATTGCGCATATTCTTGAAACTTTGAGATCTTATTTCGCTCAGGCAATCTATCTTGTTTTGTAAACACAGGCTTCATGAACTTAAATTTTGATTACATTTTATAATTGCCCAATTTGTTTTAATTTATCAATTATATTTAAGTCAGTAATAGTTTTTAACACTTTTCGGCATCATGTAGCAACATTTTTATTTTATTTATTTATTTGTTTATCTTTTTAATTACGGGTTGAGTTAAGTCTCATGTGGCTTTAAACTTTATGACTTTTTTTCTGAAACTGTGACTTTCTTCACGCTGAAATTCTGCCTTACTTTCATAACCACCATGGAGAGAGCCCGTCAGAAACTGCTCTCTCAAAAAGAAAACTCTCTTTTTTGACGATTCAGCAATCACTGAGCAGTATTTTCTTACTTTTGAGAAACATTTCGTTAAGAAAACACTTGTTTTGAGCCAAATGCGAACTTTCAAAATTGTTTCGATTACACGAAACATCATGTAGTTCACTGTGTGTTTTTGAAGACTAGAATGACGAAACTAAAATGGAGAGTAGTCGATTGAAGATAATGCTGTGGGATAAACTGACCAGAGCGTATGATGGACAAGGACTTGTCCTCGTACTAAATCATGCGTCCACATGTCGATTCATGCATGAGTGTAATTTATCTCTCTGTTATACATGTCCTACTTGTGTTGTTAAGGCGACATTGACCCAACTACATCGCGCACTCGACAAAGTGATTATGTGAAAAGTTCGATACATTAGTCCCTACAATTTCTTTTTTGAAAAAAAAAATAGAATGACGAAATATTTCTTTAATTATGATGAAATTCGGTTCCTTGAGTAAGTGACGATAGGTATTTCGTCAATTGTTATCTACATCAGAAAGATGTGTGAGTATCTGTTTTTTGCTGTGTATATCAATAAACTTAAAGTTAAATCACAATCAAGAATATTATAACGTTTTATGTGAAACGGTATTTTAAACATTTCTATTTATATTGATAGCTTGTTTAAATTAAACTTTACTTATTCACTCCTTACTGTCAAAAATTTATGAGACTGTTTTTATATGACTTTTGTCAATTAAGTTTTGTAAAATTAGCTCCAATCGTATGCGCAAAGACAAAAACTCCAAAAAAATAGAAATATTAATAAACCTATTTAAAAAAATTATAAGGAAAGTAATAAAATTAGTTGCAAAGCATTTCCAAAACAAAACTCATCGTTACAACGAAACGAAAATTCCTTAAACCTAATTAATAAATTAATGTAATAAAGTCTCACATTTATTGACAAATAAATAAATAAATACAATCACAAAGGCTCTCTTGCTTCCCAAATGTAATTTTTAGATCCCTATTGTAGTTCCTAGAAACTATTTGTACTTAGTTTTCCTTCACTGAATTCTTTTCTCTGATACACGCTGAAATTTTCTGTTTCAGTTACCTTCAAAGAAGAAAAGAAATTCGGCAGAAGGAAAAAAAATAGTTTCTCCAGAAAAAAAGCATCTTTCATATCTCAACCATTTGAAGGAAAACAATATTTGAAGTTCTTTCTTCCCAGTAAGATACAAACTTCTGCAGTTTTATTCCAACATCCATAAAAATACTTTTTGCAATTTTTATTCAATGATCTGTGTGGAGTACTTTTTTAAAGATATCAGTTCATCTACGATCCTAAAGGCAGCTTCGTAAAAAATAATTTTTTTTTGCATTCTATATACAAAATTTTAATGCCAGCAAAGTGAGAAAGAACATTTATTGACTTATAACTTTCGTTTTCATCTGACCCCGATGAGTTCAGTGTTAAAACCATAATTCAGGAATTCATTTCTCAAGTTTCAAGCGAATAGAAATTTCAATTACACTGAATCTGGTTCAGTTCACAGTTAGCGTTTATGGTAACTTCTCAGCGTATTGCGACCTCTATGCACACAGGATATGGAGTAATGACAGCATATAGTCTGTCTACGGAAAGAACTCGCTTTGCCTTTCATCTGCAGCAGTGGCGGTGACTATGGTTACGAAATGTTTATGGCCAGTTTTGGCTCGGGCCGGCAAGATAAAGAAATTTGGGGTAGATCGAAGATTTCCTCTGACGATTTCTTGTTTCCAAAGCAGCAGGTGGCCTTAGACTTCGTCGAGAGGAGAGATTATTTTATTGATAGATTATAACTCCATAAGCTTCATGCCGCTTTCGGGTACACATATCAGGTGCCAGAGATTTTTCGTCGACACCCACTGTGATTCTAACTTAAAAACATATTGGAACTGATGAAATATTTTTTCATTTATTTCGATTCACAATAAGCTCGTGTCTTCATAAAGATAATCAAGTGTATTGAATTAGAACCATATTCATGCATTGTATTTCAGAATTTTATGATAACGTTTTAGAAGAACACATTCGAATTTGATTGCATAGTCATATGCCCATTTATTGTATTGTTACGATTTAAATAAATTTAGAATAAGATAAATAATTACAAATGAGTGAAAATATAAAAGGTGATCGTAATATTTAAAAAAACAATGTTCAAATGAATTTACCTGATCCTTCGTCCCAGAAGGATCTCCAGTTTCATGTGGTCTGATGCTGTGTTGAGGGATATGAATTGAAGAGAGTTCATTTCAGGAAATGTTATAAACTTTTTTTTACTTCTCATCACTGGTTCATGGATGCAGGTGGCTTCTGACAGGTGGTGCTAAAACATAAGGGATCCCCAGGATAAAATCTTAGACAAGAAAAACTTTTCTTTTGAAAGAAGATGAATTCCAGTTCTCAGAAAATCAAATCATCTGAATTGTGCCGCATGCACAACCTGGCTGTAGAAATCGCATCAAATCATTGGCGACAGGAACACGTGCCAAACCTCATCTTTATATTAATGGAATGTGATAGTGTCTTGAAATTAATTGATTAGATTTTAACTTAATGAGTCTCCATAATTATTTCTTGTAAAAAAAGGACAATCGCTGAGCAGGAAGGCAAGAGCCTTGAAGTTATTAAAAATGAGAGCGATGCTTCTCTCTCACGGTGGCTTCCTCGACTGACGCCAAGAAGGCACGCAGAAAGGAGCAAAGCGCTGGTCGGTTAAAGTTAAGTTGGGAATAATCGATATGGAAAATCAATCGATCAATTTAAATGTAGTGATAGGCTATTGCTGTTAAAAGAACGAAAACTGAGAAAAACTATTGAGGAGTAGAAAAACAACGCACGTGTGATGTAGCAACATCACACCATTACCAGAGTACTGCATGCGTCAATATCACGTGTTATTTGCCAGATTAACGGACAAATTGTTTTATAATTAATTTTTTTAAATCTTGAAAGTGTTTCTGATTAGCAAACCTTTCTGCGCTGTAAAAATAGCTCAAAAATTTTGCATTAAAGATTAATTAATTTTACTTACTATTGTTCGAGTCACTACCTTGATCTCTTTTTCTGAATATAATACTGTTGATACCAATTTATTTATTGTATACTAGCCGCCTAAGGCGGCCAGCTGTCCGCCACGCTAAAGGTTTTCACAAATAAAGATTTTTAAAACATAGCAGGAAGTCTGAAGATTAGCGGACAATTAAAGTCTTCCTGTCCTGCCATTTTGTCTTCATATCCGGTTCTGCTGCAGATGTGATAGCTCTTGAGGATGTTTGAAATTATATAGCTACAGCGCTTAAGAAAAAAAACTAAAATGCTGAATTCATGAAAAGAACACGAAAACGAATTTTTTATGGTATCAATTTCTATTTCAATATAATTTCTTATGGTATCAATTTCTATTTCTATATCGCAACAAAAATTATCGTCTTCGCTTAAGAAAAAAAAATAAAGCGTGGAAAGAAGAAAAACTTATTATAACAATTATGAACAGCGATAAATATATCAAAGCGAAGCGTTCTATTTACGTATCGAATATGTTGCCACATTTTTAATACAAAAGTTAAACTTTTCTCCACTTTGATAAATGTAAACTAATGCGAACCTTACAATTAAATTATTAATTCTTTCGTATATTATTAGTTTAAGTTGTCGAAATCGGATATTTCAATTATAAGGTTCGCATTAGCATACATTTATAAGAGTGGAGAAAAGTATATGCATTTTTTAATAGTTTTTTGAATATGGCTCCTTGAAGACGAAAAAGCATAGATTTTCTTACAAAATGACTGATAACTAAAACACTATTCCAAAGTTTTGAAAAGAAAAAAAATACTTCTTCATTATGTCAAAACACAATTATGTGCCGAGTTTCGTGCCTGGGCGAGGCTTCTGGGGCGATATATTGTGATTACAGACAGACACACACACAGCCGCGTTTATTATTATGTATAGATTTAAGTTTCAAAACAGTCAGTGCGTTTTTTTTTAAAAATTATAACAAAACTAATTATAAATAAATAAAGTATAATTTTTTTTTATTTCAAGTATTCTACTCATTTTCTTAAATAATACATAATTGAATAATTCAATATTTATTCGTTATAAACTAAAGCAATAAGGGTGGTTCAGGGTAAGGGTTTAAGGGTTTTCAGTTGTAATATAACAATTTTATTTTCACAATTTTAGATTCAAAATTTCAAAACAACTTTTGGATTGCCAATTTTTAGTTCGCTGACGCTCATCGATCTCACACTCTTTCTTGTGGGTTAAATATTTAATACTTGAGTTTCATAAAGAATATTGCTAGTTATAAGTAATGTCATACAACTCTTATAATGGTCAATTTTATCGTATTGATGTAATTACAGGTCATTTACAATTCTATGTGAATACATGTTTTAAAACAGACAGCTCTTTGCGCAATAAAAAAAAATTGTAGACGTAGAATTTTGTTAAACCTTACAAACTATTTAGCGAATAAAATGCCTAATATTGCCTAGCACGTCAAATGTTATCGTATAAAGATGTTTCGGCATATTTTTAAGCAAGATACTTCGAACCCTGTTAAAAATGGGGTCTTTGCATGCCTGGATGTTACCAGAAAAAGTGACCTTGTCCAAGATGGATAAACTATGAAAATCCAGATTTCAAAGGACTAAAAATCAGTCATTGTCGGACCATGAAACTTCATGGTATCCGTTGGAAGAAGCTTGTTGAGAAAACCGTTGTGTGTAGCAGTCTTTAGTACAACTGAAGAAGATAAAAATGTGTCCTGTCTATTTATTTCGTTAAAACGCAAGATTCATTCATTTGTAATTTTTTCATTTGATTGAAAGAAAAAGATGAGAATACAATAGACATTTAAGCTTGAAAAATTAACCAAATATAGTTTGCTTTTCCAAGAGGAAAAACTATGATAAAAACAGGAATACTCTGTGCCCGCACTTTGAGCTTCTTTGGGGGATACTGTGTTATATACTACCAACTCCTTATGAGTTATTTAAATTCTTGTTTCTTAACACGATATTGTTGTCAAAAAACCAAAATAAAACACTCGTCATAGTTATAATGATATGTTAGATTTTTATTCAGGTTGCAGGACTGACGGTAATTTCTGAACTTCATTTGAAATTTTTGCTTTATATAGTGATTAGGAGTTCTCCGCTGTATCATATTATTAAAATTTTATTACTATCAATATTAATTATAAATATTAATATTATTATTAATTTTAAGGATATATTTAGGATGTTAGACAGTACCCCCTCCACAAATATTTAATTTTGTAGATTGTATAATTAATAAAAAATAAAAATAAAATGCATAGTGAGCCAAAAAAAATGAACCAACCTGAGTTACTTTTTTATCTAATGATCCGATCGTCACGATTTAAGACTCAATCATACTGGTTTGAGGGGATGAGCTCAAATATGCTAATTAATTAGTAAACACGTTATTTTAATTTATGAAATGAGACACAAGTACCCACTTTCTCTAAATTCACATGCCTTCTTGCCTTTCTTTTAACGAAATTGGTTGTGTGCCCTCCAACATGTAGGGGGTAGCCGCAATATAGGAAATATAATCCCCATAGTTTGAGCAGGAAAGTGATCTAAATTTCGGACCGCTTAATGTTAATTTTACTGTCGCTATATCTTGAGAACTTTTTAAACGAATCGAAAACGTTTTGCACACAATGTAAAGTTACAAACTGTGTCAAAATGTCAAAAATTGCTTGCAAAGCTATTACATTTTTTAAAATTATTACTAAATAAAATAAAAAATAATAAATATTTAATAAAATTTATTTTTAGCCGGAATTATCTCTGAATAAACGAAATTTATAATTGTGAGCAAAAATCTTTCAAATCGCTGAAAAAGTGGTGATGATATTCAAAAAGTAACACTAATATTATGGTGTTCAAACTCCGGAACGCACCCTTGACCAAACAATGGGGACGATATTTTTTAGATTACCGCCACCTAGATTACCGCCTGGTGGTAAGAAGTCTGAATCCGTTGAAAAAAAGGTATGTGTATTCCGAGAAAATACGTTTTTATACCTGATTTTGTAACTTAAAGTACCTTCTGTATTAATTAGCACATTTGCAGTCACCTTTTCGAAAAATTAAGATTTAGCCCATGAACTAGAAGATCCGCTCATTAGATCAAAAGTTATTCAGGGAAGTAAGTTTTTTTGGCACACGGTACTTGAATCAGAAGCTT
Organism: Parasteatoda tepidariorum; assembly: GCF_043381705.1. Taxonomy (NCBI): domain Eukaryota; kingdom Metazoa; phylum Arthropoda; class Arachnida; order Araneae; family Theridiidae; genus Parasteatoda; species Parasteatoda tepidariorum. The sequence continues at coordinate 64,813,029 of NC_092205.1, read as the reverse complement.
TCGTGAAAACCATGATTTTATGAAAATGTAAAATTAATTTTATACTTAATTAACTCTGATTCGTGGGAAGAAAAACCTCTGATAAATTATATATACCTTTATAANCAATCAGAGCCTTGATACACAAGATATATATATATATATATAAGATTCATTCATTTTCTATGGATCCACCAAACAATTTTCGAAATAGTTTGCTCATGATTGTTTTAAATAAGCAACAAAATAAAACACTTTTGTGTTACGATAAGTCAAAGCTGAAATTGTTATTTTCCTTTCTTAATTTTATGTATTTTGCTACGAGCAAAGAAATGCTCCATGAAGCGGTTTAATTAAGCAAGTATTTTGTAAACAGTTCGCAATGCGTTAAAGGCCAGTATCTTCAAACAACATGCGTTAAATTTGTAAGGAATGGTTTAAAAATAGAGATCTTAGTAATACGAATTCTAAGAGAAAATAATATTTAAAAGAGAAATGTGTCTTACGCTTCAGAATAAAGAGAAAGTAGGTGCTTTTACATTTGCAAAATTTCGCATGGTAGACTGATTCAGCAAACATTAAATAAGATGTTAACGGTTGCTGCGTAAATATTTTCTGGTTTAGATACACAGTTTTATAACACGCAAGTTTTACCTTAAGCAATAACCTTCTATTATAGGATCGAAAATTTTGCATGAAATCGAACGAATTTTGAGGCTGGCTCTTCAACTAAAATTCAATCCAGTGTTAATTAGTAAATAACCACAGATAATATTTTGGTTCACGTTTCACTTCTCAACCCTATGATAATAAAATTGAATTTAAATTATTATTTTCTTTGAGATTTTAAAGCAAGCAATGTTTTTGTCCTGGTCTGAAAGTAGCTTCTGTTTTTTATAGTAAAATAATACTTAATTTGCTTTTAATTTGTACGCTTTACTTGATTGTTAAAATATATTTTGTTATATCTGTACTTTATGTCATAAGACAGATTAGATGTTTTATCGAAACTAAACTTATTGCATAATATTATAGGTGGGATTCAGAACTGAGTATTTTTTCAATAATGTTAGACTAGCATATACAGTAAGGTAGAAAATGCTTCAAAAAACTTCGTTAAGTTAAAAGATGTGTCCAATTAATTTTCTAATTTTCTTATTTTTAAGGTTACATCATACAGCTATTATATATATATATATGATTCAACTTTACAAAAATTCTTAGGAAGAAGCCTAATTTCTTACGTTAATAGCTCTACTTTTTACAATAATATAAAGAAACCGCAGTAGTTATTCGGGTTTAAGTATAATTGTGGGGTAATGTGTATATAAATTAGAACTGGACAATTTCGATGGAGAAATGCGTGTAATTTATCTGGCTCTACAGAGGATTTAAAAGATGTCTAGAGAGAAATTTATCTTCGTCATCGATTGTCCAGCTGTGATTCATACAATTGCAAAAGACCTCCCTCTGCCCACTGCAATAGAATGTAATGGTAAAATTATCGTTAACACCTACAAGAAACGAAAAACGAAATAATACTACAATCATAGTTATTTTAATTTCTAAGAATAAAATAAAATGCGATAACCTCGAAAAAAAGGCTTTCTTATAATGTAGTTTCTCAGGTTAGCTGAATACCCAAGTCTCCTACCAGAACGTTAAGTGTCAAACTGCTTCTTGTAGAATCTTATAGAACAAACTTCTTTTAGAACAAAAAATATCACAGAGGCATATCAGGGTCAGATTTACTTTCACGCGTTATGGAGAAGTAAGAAGAGCTAATGTCAAGGAATGACAAAGAAATCGTCCTTCAAATGAATAAACCAAGATTCCAGGGTATCAAGATGAGCTGATGTAGCTGGGCTGAAATAATTTTAGCTTTTCAGAAATTGAACTTGAGCCCAGAATTTCAACAATAAGAAGTAATTGGAGATTATGAAGAGGAATTATCCTGCAGTGAACTGATCGTAAAGACACTGTCAAGTTGAAGTCAGGCATCAGTGGCTGAGTTCAGTTAGCGGGTGGGTGACTACTTTGATCAGCCTGCATAGGGAGCGAGGTGCGGTAAACTCGGTCATCTTTAAAGTGTTTAACCGCAAAGTGTTCGACTTCACTCGCAGGTCGTCGGGCTACCAAAGCGGGTGAGCCATGCAGACGATCAAAATTACAATGGCATGTCTTTGGATCAGATCATCTTCTGGGATGTTCCCCAAACCGTCGCCAATAACCCATTGATCAGTTCTAGTGCGACGTAAATAAAGTACCTACCTACCTATGAAGATGAATTACGACAATGCTAAAACTATTTCCAGCGCAGTTACGAGAGCTCATCTTGATGTCTTGGAATTTTGTTTAATTCATTTCAATTCTGATTCGCCTGTTAACGACATTAGTTTTTACCCAATTATTATAACGCGTAGAAAAAAATTTACCTTGGTTTTGCTAATCGGCTACAGTGATTTTTGTTTTTGTTGTATTTATCTTTTTTCTCTCTTAACTTTTGTGGTTTTTCAAGTTTTATTTCTAACTAGCTGAATACCCATTCTTCGATTGATTGATGGATTTGTTCATTTACGTCGCACTAGAGCTGCACAATGGGCTATTGGCGACGATCTGGGAAACAACCCTGAGGATGATCCGAAGACATGCCATCACAATTTTGATCCTCTGCAAAGGAGATGGCACCTCCGCTTCGGTAGCCCGACGACCAGTTTTTTTTGTAGTTTATCCCATTAGAATAAAGATAAAATGTATTTAGCATCACTTGGTATGATACTACTGCTCACAGCCAACTCATAGTATTCAAAATTTACCACTATCAAGTAATTTTCTCCGGTACATATCCCGTTCGAGGAACCGCAATATACTTATTTCCGATGTATCGGTATTAAAACTTAGTATTGGTACTGTTTTAATAATCACCAAATACATTACACAATAACTAAGCATCATCTGTGAGTGGCGATTTCCAATGGTTTTCCTAAACATATTTCCTTTTAACCTTTTCTCCTTTGACTTTTCTCATTAGCACACAGCTTATTCTTATTTTATTTCAATTTATGCATATTATTAGTATAATAGTATGACGTTTTGTACGACTCTCTTAAATGAAAAATAATCTTCTCTCCATTATTTGTGCTTTTTAGTACATATTTTTTTTTCATATCAATTTACATATTCTTAGCATTTTTCAAGCATCATTGTCGTCAATGATAGTATTACGATTTCTTACTCTTCTTGTGGGCAAATAAATAACATTAATCTATTGCTTCTGTTTTCGAGTGCATAATTTCTTTTTTCATTTCAAAATGAATACATTACCTAAATTAATTAAGCATCAATAATAATATGGCCAATAACAATATAGTGTTTTTTTTTTAACTTTTATCCTTAACGAATTAGTACCACACACACATACTCCTTTTGCCTTTAAATTCGTATATTTTTCATATTCCATTACCGGTTATTTTAAATAAATATTTTTTTTAGAAACACGTTTTAAGAAAATTATTATCGATTAAAAAAAGCACGTGTTTTCTTACAACTTTAAAAGTATAAATTTGGCAACGTAGACCACGTGTGCTATCACGTAATGTTGTTTATTGAAATTAAATAGCAATATTAAATAATGGAAAATTTAAATGCGTGCAATAAGCTATTTTATTAAATAGAGCTCTAAGCTAGTAATAATAACTGATGTTATCTTTGAAGTATGTGAAAAAATTGAATCGTCTATAGCTAACGCTTAACCAATCAGAAAATTCCCTTTCGTTCATCTTTTTCGAACGGTTTGTCGTGGAATGTTTTGATGTTGGCAGTGACCTTCCTCGTTCTTTGAACTATCTGTATGCTAAGTTTCATAGCAGTCGGTCGGATGATTTAGGTGTCTATGAAGAGCACACGCATTCACAGACATTCATTTTTACACAGAGAGCTTTTTATTTTTCCATTTTTCGCTGTCAACTTTAAGTTCTTTATTTCTGATCATATTTGTTTCTTTGCATTCACGTCTGACAATTCTCGAAAATGGGAGCTTGAAACATATCGACTTTTATTTTGTGGGGACGGAGTTATCGACAATGCCAACTTTCATCTATCAAAAGGTACCTCATGATTGAATCAAGTTAGCATGTCTTATATACCAGTGAATTGATGTTTAATATTCGTAGTGGTAGTTACGCCACAATACTCCCCCACCAGAATTATATCAGGGATAGAATTCGATGAACTGATACCCCTAGCTTCTGTACTTGTGAAAGACCGGGAGAGCTGTAATTAATGGTCACCGCGGGTTCTTGAGTGCTGAATGTGAGAGGTGTATGTCGCAGTCACAAGTAGCAAGTCAACTGTTCAATGTGGATCATCCATCGAAGTAGGCGTTACAAGATAGAAGTGGGCGTTACTGCTTGTACAAATCACGTCCGGAGGTCACCAATGCGGGGGCGGAGTAATCGACAATACCAACCTTCATCTATCAAAAGGTACCTCGTGATTGAATCAAGTTACCGATTTAAGCTAACTTTTCAAAGCTCCTAGCCGTAGGGCTATCTACTTTTCCATCGAAGATGTTGAAAAACAATACGGGACTAAAGGGGGTTAGATGTTAACGCAAGCGTGAGATATATAAATGAAACATTGTTTAATTAAAAAATAACAAAACAAGTTAGCATGTCTTATATACCAGTGAATTGATATTTAATATTCGAAGTGGTAGTTACGCCACAATTTCACTTAGATGCAGTTTAATATTTTTGAAGCGAATGAAATTTTCATTCAGGTAACATAGGAAAAAGTTGACATGAATAAAAATTATCTTTAACATTGCTTACCCTTCTAAAGGCCCACATTTTTTTTTTCATATTTCAAGATGATCTTTCCTTCTTGGACATACATCTTTTTGTATGGAGCTGCAAAACTTATGATGCACAAGAAAGAATATATTTGGGCGTAATTAATGAAAAAATGTATTTATAACTAGAAATTACATTTAAGTATAATAATATCATTAGATAATAATGAATAAAACTAATATCATTATAATGCTAGAATCATTAGACCTTGGAATCATTAGAACAGAACTAATATCATTAGATAATAATAAATAAAAAAAACATAACAGGTTCGAATATGCAGCTAATTTATTGGAACAAAAGAATCATTTTAAGTTACTGCAAAATAATACTCTCGAACTAAATTTATTATAAACTACACGGAGCTCTTTTAGCATAGTAGACATTCCACAAACATATCCTACAGCTGTCCTTCAGCATAGAATTCTTTACAGCTTTGCAAACACTTTGCAGTCTAAGATTGAATCTTCTTATTTTAAAATTCAAAAAAGAAAAAATGTAAATAAATAAAAAAAATTTAAAAAAATAAGCTCCTAGCGTTTACTTGCAGATAGTTCCAATTTTCCTTCTTCTTGCTGAAAAAGTCCTTCGAGATCAGTACCTCATCTCCTTGGAAAACAAATTGGAAATCGAAAAATCGTATTTTCATTGCCAACATGCAGATCAAATACTTTATTTTTATTTTTTACAGTATTGGAAAATCTTTTGACTTTTGGTGTTTGTTTTTATACATTGTTTGAAAGAAAGTTTGGAGGTTTAATAATTTTCTTTCTTCTGTCTTTTTTTTATCATAATATTAATAATTTCAAAACCCGTAATCAGTTGAGAACGAAATATGCTTTTTTGCTTCATTTTGTTAGAATGGATGATTCTGTTTTTACAGTTAAATTCGTAAGTCTGTTTTTTATTTTATTTTATTATTATTCTTTAAGGGGAAAGTGAACCCGCCTTTTTTACTTATTTAATTGCATTCTTCTCTTAATTTATAATTTTTGTCAAATATATGCATATACAGTATTCATTATGCGCTAAAATTTAAAAATATTGAAAACTGATAGGGATCTTAACTGAAATATATTTCAAAGCGCACAATTAAAAAAAATCTTTTATACAACGAGTTTTCAAACAATTTGCTTAAAAATTCCAGAAAATTAAATTTTACAAATATTAATTCTTAATTTTGCAAGTCTATTACTATCACATTAGGACGTAATTAATAAAAAAAATATTTATAACTAGAAATTACAATTAAATATAATAAACTACTATCATTAGATAATAATAAATAAAAAAAAACATAACAGGTTCGAAAATGCAGCTAATTTATTCGAACAAAAGAATCATTTTAAGTTACTGCAAAATAATACTCTCAAAGTAAATTTATTATAAACTACTATAATAAATTTACTTTGTCTAGTACATTTTAATAAATTATTTAACAGAAAATTGTTTTATCTTAAGACAATGTCAATTGAAATCACAAATTTTACTATTATTTCATGTAGCATTAAATAATCAAATTTAACATCATTTCAAGTCTTGTCTCAAATTTTTTGAGACAATATTACGATTTTAATTAAAAAATCAAAAATCTTTTCTGTACAAGGGAGTAAAAATTTTAACTAGGCTCTTGCCGTTTTGAAATAATACTAACAACGTGTATGGGGTGTTTTATATGGGTTTCTTTGTGTTTTTGAGTACATATTATGAGTATAGTATTCTTATTAAAAATGATGGCAAAAATAATTGAATAAAGTAATATTTAAGCAAAAATAAATGAAAAAAAATTCTGAATCTTAATTTGCAGTATAAATAAATCAAAATCAGGTTTTAGTAATACTTTTCTAAAGTATCAATTTAATCAATTACCTCTATAGTAATAGGTTGAGATTACGAGTCATCCAGTGCTTATAAATATTTCCAGTCAGTTTATTCATACCATTAAGAAATTATAAATAAATAACCCAATCTACTCATAATCATCAATTTAAAGTATATCACAACAGTGATTTAAAAAAAATATAATTGAAACCCATTTAAAAAAACCAAAGTTTAATGCCTTACAAATGATTAACATATAATTTATCATTAACTCAATCTGATAACAATGTGCTATTTTTTGATACTGTTTTTATATGAAATGAATTACATCTCCTTATTGCAAGTTGATTATAGCATAAGTACGAGTTGATTATATCATTAAGTAAATATAACAGTGCTGCTTATGACAATTGAAATACAATTTATAAATCTTCCTTGTGATCTACGTATATTTTACTAGAACTTTCATATTTAATCGTTAAAAGTAATTATAAATTGATTATTGTATTAAGGCGTTCAAGATTATTGTATAAATTGTCAAGATTATTGTATAAATACAGTATTCTTATTTTGATAATATTAGATAACTATATTTCTAATAATGCAATAATGTATGCGAAACATTTTTGTTTGTGATATTATTTTTTATTACAATAAAAAGAAAATTCTAAGTTTAATAATGCAAACGAAATAATTTATAGATAATATTGTAAAATATTTATTATTATAGTTTTATATTGTCAGTCATTTCTCAGTTTAATACCAAATGACAAATGATTGACACATTGTGGCATTAACCTATTATGATCAGAATATTCCGTTCTTGGCATTATTATTTTATATCAGATGAAATAAACCCTTTTATTGCAAGTTGATTACAACATTAGACATAACAATGCTACTTATGACAAGTGAAGTATAACTTATGAAATTTCACGTTGTGATATAAATATTTTACTAGTACTTTCATTTTTAATCATTAGAAAAACAATAATAAATTGTTTATTTTATTAACAAGTTCAAAACTGCTGCATTCCTAATTTGATATAGTTACTTATTAATATTTCCAATAATGCATGCGAAACATATTTATTTGAGGCATTATTTTTAGTAACAGTAAGAAGAGAATTATAAGTTTAGTAATACAAAAAAATAAAGCTGTAATAAATATTGTAATATATTTATTACTGCAGCTTTATATTGCTAATCGTTAGTCTGCTTAATGCCTGACATATTTTGGAATAGCATTATTTTGATCAGAATATGCCGTTTTTGGATTCATTTTTTATAAAGAATTAACTAAACCATTTTATTGCAAATTATTTACTAGTTGATTACCATATTAGATACATAAAGGCTGCTTATGACAAGTGAAATATAACTTATAAATTTCTCCTTGTGATGTATGAATACTTTACGAGATCATCAATTTCTAATCATTTCAAAAAAATAAATTGTTTATTGCATTAACGTTTTAGAAAATGCAGCATTCCTACTTTTATTGTTAATGATTATAACTGCTTAAAGTGAATGGGCAACATTCTTATTTAAGGTATTATTTTTATTACGATAAGTAAAAATATTCCGAACTTAATACTGCATGGAAAATAAAGCTATATAAATAAATATTGCAAAATATTTATTATTTTTAAGAATATTCTCAATAGGAAGCTTATTGTTAATCTTGCATATATTCTACATAATTACATTTATTTTATGAAACTTGTATTAATTAGTTAAATAATAATAAATTCAAAAAGGAAAAGTATTGGAATTAAAATTCTTTATTTGAACCAAATAAAATATTCTAATTATAAAGTTTTTAAATCTTAAATACAAAACAACAAAAGTTATTATCTCCTTTTTTATCTAGAATAATCTTTTCTTTAAAATTATGAATTCCAATTATTTTCTATTTCGTAAATATATTTTATGTAGAAATATTTTTTTAAGGATTCCCTAGCATATTAAGGAATAATTAGTGAATAAAGGTAGCAACATTTTTGCACAGTGCATTAAGCATTAACTTCAGTTGCAAACCAAAGTTATACAAATCAACCCTTGCCTTTTTAAACATACTTAAGTATTTTTTTTAGCCTTTTGTGCCATTAATTCGCGCTCCATTAATTTTAAATTTTAGCTGAAATGGATTTTTTTAACAAATTTCACAAAACTCTGAAACTTTTCCAAAGTAACTTTCAGAATAAATAATGAAAGAGTTAATTAAATTGAGCAGCACAGCTGTGCTTGTGCTTTAACGAGTTTTTGAGGCAGAAAAATTCTCTTATTTGATTCTCATTCCCTTTTACATAATATTTTTTAATCTTATTCTCTTTGACAAGAATTAGTTGTAACTACAAATTTATAAGTTTTAGTGATGTATTATTAAGATAAGTCAACAATCAAATGAGGCAAAATATGAATAATTAAATAAATGAAGATTAATGAAAATTCGTCTGCATTTTTCTTTAAAACCAAATGCGTGTTGTTAAAAAATATGAAAAAATACCGAAAATATTGATGTGTTAAAATGATTTCAAACATTAGTTTATAGACGGAAAGATAATAAAAATAGAAAAATTTAAAAAAACACATCTATTTTTAAAAGGAATGAAAGTGAACCCGCCTTT